>NC_054468.1:221281132-221538632 GCF_017639515.1 Carcharodon carcharias
TTGGACGAGAGACTGGGCAAAATTTTCGTCTGGGCGTGGAGGTGCGTTTCGGTGCGCGAATAGACGCGCTTAGTTTTTTTTTCCAGAGGCAATCAAATTTTCCTCCACATTCGCAATGCTGCACCATTTTCTCTGGCTTTTTTTTTTGCGGGTCCGGAATGCCTAGTGTGCGAAACACACACCCGCCTTCGCTGAGGTAGGGTTCCCCATTTCAAAATGGCTGGGGGGGGGGGGGTGGTCGGTGGGTTGGGAGGGGGGGAATCAGATTCTCTCCCGCACACCATTTTCACCCGTCAGCCCGGAGGTTTAGGAAGCCCATCAAAAGCTTGACCAGGTTTGACAGTTCACAAAGGAATGCTTGTTGTGGAGTCGGGAACATTCTGAAAAAGTGAGTATAAAGTGTTTTCTCACTTTCACATGTCACTATTAGGTGCTGTGCTGTGCTGTAATGTAATGAGTTTTTAATGCCGTGATTCATGATAGGGACATGTTTTTTAAAGGTACTTTGACCCTTAGATTGACTAGCCTTGTATATTTGTTCACATGCATTACAGTACTTGTCAAATGGAGAAAGCACCATAATACCATGAAAAATATTGCAAAATGTCCCATCAGCCTGTGCTGTCATCTTTTCTACTGTGATTTAAATGGCTCTGGCTGATTTTACAAAAACCTGTTTTTCACGCTTGGAGGAAAGAAATCAAACCACAGGCACTCTGCTTTGAAATTTTCACTTGCTGTTCTTTCCTTCCCAGAGAGCAGTCTACTAATGGACAGCTGTGGCCATTATCAATGTTTCACTGAGTTTCAAGTGCTAATCAGTTTCAGAACAGTGAGTGTTCCTTTCATCTGAGAATGAATAACTGTTCAAGAAGTTGTAGTAACAGATTGTTCCTTTGAGATGGTTTCTGTTTTGTTGACACAAGCAAATAGGATTCAAGTAGAGCAAGTTAATTTTCACATAGTAGAATGCATTTTTAGTCAGTATCAATGATATGGAGACTTTTATTAGATGGTGGGAGGTTTATATTTTTCCTCAAGGAATGTCAGATATTTTCCATTGATATTGCATGGAATCTGAGGTCTGTACATGGTGCATGCTGAGTGAATGGCTATGGAGAATACATGGAGGGGGGGGACATTGAGGTGGCATGGACAATGTAAGGGTTCATGGGCTAGCATGAAGGGTGGGTGGGGGGTGTGGGAGATAAGGGTTGAGGTTTAGGTGGACTTTAAATGCTGTTGGAAGCTGGGATACTGTGTTAGAAAACCGAAGCAGGCCTTCAAACTGAGCTGCCTCCGCACCCATACTCCTCACATACTCCAGTATAGCTTGCAACCTGCACTGTGCACCTGACTCCAGTGTGAAGAGACAAAAACGGTATGTGAAGCCAACCATGGGTTAAGTGCGCGTTATCCAAGCCATTTAAATGCCTAGACTGGCTTTTCCCAGGCGCAGAGCAAGATTCAGCCCATGGTCTTCTAATGTTTAAATTCATAACAGGACGTGCAGATTCACTCGGGTAGAATTATACAGCCCTTTGTACCACTATCGTCATTCTGTTTAACCTTGGGTTAGCAGCAGTGGGACACATACCACTGCCAACATCAATTTGTCAGATAGTCATCAGAAAGCTGGTTCAGAACTGACATTTCCTCACATGTTAACGTGGCCACAACTGACTGATTTTGCCATTTCATAACAGAGAGGGTGACAACAGCCACAACCAACTCCCATTAAATTGCTTCTTGAACATAGAAAAATGTCCCAAGGTGCTTCACAAGCATTTAATCAAAAAAAAATTGACACCTGAGCCAATGGAGGAGACATTAAGAATGTCTTTAAAGAGACAGTCTTAAAGAGAAGAGAGAGAGAGACAGCTGAAGAGACTTAGGTAGAGGATCCCAGAGCTTAGGGCCTAGATGACCAAAGGCATGGCTGCTACTGGTGGGAGGATAGGAGTGGGGGTTGGATGAGAGATGAGAAGGCATAGAAACAGAAAACGCTGAAATACTCAACAAGTCAGGCAGCATCTGTGGAAAGAGAAACAGAGTCAAAGTTTCACCTTGGTGACTCTTCATCACAGCCGCTTTCCTTGCTATAATATTGGAGGAGGGCACTTGCCTTTGAGGATTGTGAGGCTGGAGGAAGTTGCAGAGATGGAGAGGAGAGGGGCCATGGAGCGATTTACATATAAGGATGAGAATTTTTAATTTGTGGCGTTAGTGAACCGGGGACAGTGCAGGTCAGTGAGCATATGGATGATACTTCAATGGCATTTGGTGCAAGTGCGGATACAGCCAGCAAAGCTTTGGCTGGGCAGAAGTTAATGCAGGGCTGGGCGGGTGGGTGGTGGTGGTGTCAGCCAAACTGAAGCTTTGGAATAATAGATTCTAGAAGGGGCAAATGCATGGATGAGAGTTTCCCCAGCAGATGGACTGAGATAGAGTCAGAGAAGGAATACATAGTGGAGGTGGAAATAGGCAGCTTCTATGATTGAGAGGAAATATGGAAGCGTAACTCAGGGCGACTGAACAACCTGGATCAGCCTGAGTCAGTGGGTGGAGTCAATGGCCCACGATCGGAGTTTGTGCTGGGAACTGAAACCAGTGGCTTTGGTGTTCCCGATGTTTAACTGGAGGAAATTGCAGCTCATGTAAGACTGAATGATGGACAAGCAGACTGACAATACAGAGACAGCAGAAGGGTGGAGAGCACTGATGGTGAGGTGAAAATGGGTGTCAACGATGTTCATGTGGAATGAGGTGTCATGTCTTTGATGATGTTGCCAAGGGGTAGCACGTAGATGTCAAATAAAGGACCAAGGATAGATCTTTGGAGGACTCCAAAGGTAATGGTATGAGTTGGGCTTGTCTCTGCCTGAGACTGGGTAGGCAAAGTGTAACAAGGTGAGCGCCTTAGCTTACAATGCAGGAAAGACATTGGAGGAGAGCGGTGTAATCAACTAAGTTAAAAGCTGTAAAGCGGTTGGGAAGAACAAGGAGAGATAATGCACCAAGGTAACAGCCACAGAGAACACCATCTGTGATTGGGGTTAAGCTCAAGCACGGAAGCCCTTTATTTGACATCTACGTGCTACCCCTTGGCAATGTCATCCAAAGACATGACACCTCATTCCACACGGACATCGTTGACACCCATTTTCACTTCACCATCAGTGCTCTCCACCCTTCTGCTGTCTCTGCACTGTCAGTCTGCTTGTCCATCATTCAGTCTTACATGAGCTGCAATTTCCTCCAATTAAACATCGGGAACACCAAAGCCACTGGTTTCAGCTCCCGGCACAAACTCCGATCGTGGGCCATTGACTCCACCCACTGACTCAGGCTGATCCAGGTTGTTCAGTCACCCTGAGTTACGCTTCCATATTTCCTCTCAATGACAAAGGAGAAGCTCTGAAGACACATTAACCTATCTTCTATTCATACTCCCATCTGCTGCTGCGAAGGCAGATCGAGAATGGTCGTGGGGGAAATGGCTGATAAATTAGGTGCCCAAGTCTGGTAGCAGTAATAAGTTGTAAATCACCAAAGTTGCCCCAGAAGTACGACCAAGTCTTGGCATTGCACCCGCTTTCCAGCCAGCTATGGTATATATAGGGAGGGGATGGTGGTTTAGTGGTCATGACACTGGTCTAGTAATCCAGTGGCCCAGGCTACTGGGGTTCAAATCCCACCACAGTAACTGGTGAATTTAAATTCCAACGAATAAAACCTGGAATTGAAAGTTGACTCGGTAATGTTGACCATATCATTAATTGTCATTAAGCCATCTGGTTCACTAGCGCCCTTTAGGGAAGGAAACCTGCTGTCCTTACCTGGCCTGGCCCACATGTGACTCCAGACCCACGGCTGTGGTTTGTGGTTGACTTTTCACTGCCCCCTTCAATGGGCCTTGCAAGCCGCACAATTCAAAGGGACAATAAATTAGTGATGGGCAATAAATTCTGGCCTTACCAACGGCACCCATATCCCATGAAAGGAAAAGAAGGTGGCTGAATAGTTTTACCTCATTTGCTACTCTCTTGAAATGATTTGAATAATAATGAGTTGTCTCTGGGAGATGTTCTTGAACAGCAGGAGGTGCTGATGTTGCTCCACCTTTTTTTTGTTGGCTAAGCCATTGCTGATCTTGGAGAAGCAATTAAAAAGTCTCATGAATGTACAAGTGTGTGTTCAGGTCTGGGAAAGGGGAAGGCGTCCATCTCATGAGCTTTAGAGAAAGTCTGTTCACTTTCGGAATCTGGTTTTGAAGCTGCTGTGGTGCAATTCTACCTTCTTGGTTTTAAGGGCCAGAACTGAAAGGAATATGGGAAGTTTGATTCAATTTCCTGTGCAGCTGCCTATAATTCAGCATCGGCCAGCATTCAAATTGAAGTCACGCTCAAATCTGTAATCGTCCGGACTTGTAAAAAGCAGATCATTCTTGACTAATCTAATTGAATTTTTTGATGAAGTAATAGAGATGGTTGATGAAGGGCATGTGGTGGATGTTGTTTTTATGGATCTTAAGAAAGCGTTTGACAAGGTACCGCATGAAAGGCTGCTTAACAAAATTGAGGCTAGCTGTTTGGTGGTACAGAACTTGAGCATTGTTGTAAAAGAAGACATGTCAAAGCTTTTCGTCTTGCACTCATCAGGACACTTTGTTAGAATACTAATATAAGGGGAAAACAACAATGTATACTGTATGTGAGGAGAGTGCTGAACGGTTGGCAAGTGAACTCTGACATATATAAGTTCCTGGGTGGTCTTGACATACTGGATGTGGAGAGGATGTTTCCTCTTGTGGGAGAATCTAGAACTAGGAGTCACTGTTTAAAAATAAGGGGTTGCCGATTTAAAACAAAGATGAGGCAAAAAATTTTCACACAGAGGGCCGTGCGCCTTTGGAACTCTTCCTGAAAAGGTGGCGGAAGCAGAGTCTTTGAATATTTTTAAGGCAGAGGTAGATAGATTCTTGGTAAGCAGGGGCTGATAGTTATTGGGTGTAGGTGGGATGCAGATTTCCGGTTACTATCAGATCGGCCATGATCTTATTAAGTTGCAGAGCAGACTCGAGGTGCTGAATATCTTACACCTACTCCTTGTTCATATGTATGTTTGTATGACTGGTAGAGGCGTTGCCATGGAGAATGCACCAGTGATGATGACTGACAGTTAACTGCCAATCATTGTTTGAAATTTAAACCAGGCAGCTTGTCCCTGATTGGTCAAGGCATTGCCCTATTCGACATGTCTCTTTTTTTCAGCAATAATCAAGATTGAGGCTCGTGGAGTAGGAGGGTCAGTGTGCAATTGGATAAAAAATTGGCTTAAGGACAGAAGGCAGCAAGCGATGGTAGATGGTTGTTTTTCGGACTGAAGGGTGGTAGACTGTGGTGTTCCCCAGGGGTTAATGCTGGGATCACTGCTTCTTTTGCTATATATAAATGACTTGGACCTTGGAAAATGGAGAGAAACTTCAAAATTTATCAATGATAACAAATTTGGACGAATGGCAAACAGTGAGGATGATAAGGATTGCCTGCAACAGGACGTAGACAGGTTAGCAGAATGGACAGACTAGTGACAGGTGGAATTTCATGCAGAGAAGCGTGAGCTAATGCATTTTGGCAGGAGAGGATGTGATTGGCATAATTCTAAAAAGTGTGCAGAAAGAGAGGGACCTAGGAATGTATGTGTATCGATCTTTGGTGGCAGGATGTATTGAGAGAGTGGTCAGCAAAGCAAATGGGACCTTAGGCTTCATTAAAAAAGCATCGAGTGCAAAATCAGGGAAGTTATGTTGATCTGTATAAAGTTCTGGATCAGCCACAGCTAGAGTACTGCATCCAGTTCTGTTCACCACAATTTAGGAAGGATGTGAAGGTCCTTGAGCGGGTGCAGAGGAGATTTACCAGGGATGGGGGTGGGGTTGGTGTTTAGTTACAAGGTTAGCTTGGAAAAGCTGTGGTTGTTCTCCTTGGAGCAAAGGAGATTGAGGGGAGATTTGATAGAGGGGCCCGAGATTATGACAGTTTAAATAAGGAAGGCAAAGAAAACTCTTCCCATTAGCTCATGGTACAATGACTAGGGGACCCAGATTTTAGATTTTAGACATGTGATACAAGGGGGAATGTGAGGAAGAAATTTGTTACACAGAGAGTGGTAATGACCTGGAACTCGCTGCTCACAAGAGTGGTGGGTGTGGAAATGATCGATGATTTCAAAAGGAAATTGGATGGGCACTAGAAAGAAATAAACTTGCAGGGATGCACGGATGAAGCAGGGAAAGGAGTCTGACTGGATTGCTCTACAGAGAGCCAGCATGGACTCGATGGACCAAATGGCCTCTTTCTGCACTGCTACTGATTCCATGATTCCAAGACAATAAGAGGAACAATGGAAAGAGGTGGATGATGTGAATGTAGTTAGTGAATGTGGTCATTTTTGCTGTTTGTGGGAGCTTGCTGTGCACATGCTGCTTTTCCTGCATTACAACTGTGACAACACCCCTAAGGTTCTTAATTGGCTATAAAGTTCTATGGGACATCCTGAGTTTGTAAAAGGCACTATATAAATGCAGTAAAAATGCTGGAAAAACTCAGCAGGTCTGGCAGCGTCAGTGGAGAGAGGAACAGAGTTAATGTTTCGAGTTGAATATGCAAGTTCATTTTTCTTTAATTGAGCAGCAGGATGAAGTTGAGCATGAAGTTTAACATTTCATATCAACTTGGGCGTGCTGGGTGCCTGCACAGTTGTACTATATAATCATACAACGGCTTTAATTTCCGACACTGACCTCTCCTCACTAGGGGTACACGATCTATTGCAAACCGTATTTTCTCCTTGTTACCTCTGCCCAATTTCTTTTAAAAAAAAGGAGCACTCTTTGAAGAATTTGAGCAGGTTTCTGTTAATTGGTGCATCTGCCAGCTCTGCTTCCTCACTTGACCTTGGTTGGTGTTGTGACGAGTGTCAGGATGCTTCAAGAATAGCATAACATGCACCTGACTCATTGCTTTTGTGTACAGTTTGGAAATATTACATCACACACAGGGCAGGGAAACCTGATTGGAATGCATTGTCGATAAGTGTGTACACATCGCACCTGCAAAGTGTTTTGAGAGGAAACATGAATCCAAATCCCCAAATTAACCTGAAGTACAGAGCCAGGGTGTTTTATTTTATTGTTAAAATTATTCAGTGTGGCATCTTCACAATTCGGTAACTCTACACTGTTCCAAACTTGGCACACCCTTAATTCCCTTCGTATCCAAAACTCTGTTGACCTCCGTCTT
The DNA here is from genome assembly GCF_017639515.1 of Carcharodon carcharias. NCBI lineage: Eukaryota > Metazoa > Chordata > Chondrichthyes > Lamniformes > Lamnidae > Carcharodon > Carcharodon carcharias. The sequence goes on from NC_054468.1 coordinate 221,288,437, forward strand.
GAATATGTTCTATCACTGAGTATACACAACCATCTGGGTTATAAAATCCCAAAGATTCTCAACCCAGTGAGCGAAAGAATTTCTCCTCATCTCAGTCACAAATGCTTTCTGTCTATGACCCTTAGTCCTAGACACACCAGCCGGGGTAACTATTCTCTCAGATCTACCCTATCAAGCTCCTTAAGAATTGTATATGTTTGTATGAGATCGTTCCACTAAATTCTAGGGAATGTAGACCTAGTCGACTGTGATTCCTAGAACAATCACCTCTTCCCAGGAATCAGCCTAGTGAATCTTCATTACACTCCCTCAAAGGCTGTCATATCATATAATATCTATATTATCTTGACCATACCTTACTCAGCCATGCTCTCTATCATGAGAAGGGCAGCAGCAATCTCATCACCATTGTGTTCCCTGCCCCGTGTTATCCTGCCTTGGACAAAGGTTCCTCCATGTTTGCTGCGTGAGTGTCCTGGAAACCCCTACCCAACGTCATTTTAGGAGCAAGGTGGTCAAAAGGACCACAGCACTTCCAAGTTGACAGATCCACCACTATCACCACCTCAGGGCAACAGGAGGTGGCCAACATTTCCTGGACGCTGAGATCAAATAAAAAGAGACACATGAGTCTGACTGGTGAGGAGCCAATGCTTTCAAGAGGAGTTGAGGATGTTTGCACTTATATAGCACTTTTCACAACCGCTAGACATCTCGAGCACTTTACAGACAAGGAAGTACCTTTTGAAGTGTAGGCACTGTTATAATGTAGGAAACACGGCAGCCAATTTGTGCACAGCAAGCTCCGCCAAATAGCAATGTGATGTTGAGCAGATAATCTGTTTTTCTGAGGGATAAGTATTGGCCAGGACACCGAGGTAACTCCCCTACCCTTCTTTGAAATAGTGCCATAGGGTCTTTTACATCCACCTGAATATGCAGATGGGGCCCTGGTTTAACGCCTCATCTGAAGGACACCGCCTCCGATAGTGCCAGCACTCCCTCAATACTGCACCGGAGTACCGGTATAGATTTCTGTGCTCAAATCCTGGAGTGCGACTTGAACCCAGAATTGTGCGACTCCAAGGCAAGAGTGCTACCAACTGAGCTGCAGTTGACAAAGAAGCGATAGAGAAGGGGAATTGAGAAACTATTTTAACTGTCGCTCTTAATGCTCACGACGCCACCTCCTTTATAAAGCTTCTTTCATTTGGTGCCATTAATTGGTCTCCTTTTGAGTAAATTGAAATATGAACTGGTTAAAGTGATACTGAAAATGCTTATACTGCATTGTCCAACACTGCAGTCCTTCATCCAATCATACCCGTGCACAAAATTAGGTATTGATTTTAAAGCTTATGATTTATATGGGCCAACATAATATCAAAAGAAACAACAGTTCACTCTTGAACCTCTTGGTGATTTTCTTCAATATAGATAAAATGGATACAGATTCCATTTGGCAGGAGCTGGACTCCAGATCAAGGAACTAAACGCTTTTGGGCCTGATCTGTATGATGTTCGGGCGATGGAGTTAGTGCAGTGTGTGCGTGACAAGGGGACAGATCCTCCAGTGTTCGATGCCCAATTTGAATTGTTACATCTTGCCCCCAGGAATGCTGAACGACGCTGAAATGGTTCCCGGTCCCTTCCTGGGAGCATGAACTATTACCGTGGGGCTGAATTTGCTCTTGCAGAAATCACCCCCTTTGCATTTCTAAATTGAGCTTATGTGAGAGGGGGGCTGGGGACGGCAGGCTCTCTTGACTCTTTAACCCTTTATTGTATTAATGCGTTATCACTTCACAGCCCTTCCCTGGAGACCGTACTATTGTAAGACAGCGGCTCAATGAGCAGCCTGCTCTTATTGGTAATCCGGCGGAATTGTGCCTTCTCTGGCTTTAACAGCTTGATGTATTTTACACGAGCGGTTTGGCAGATTCAATGGTAAGATATTTGAGCGTTTACACGAGAAGGGGAATTAAATTGCAGAGTGGGTGGGCAGTGAGACCCATCAGTTAGCCCTTTCAAAGTGCCAGCATAGGTAGGATGCCAAATGACCACCCATTCTCTCTATGGTGGCACAGTACCTTCTACTGATGCCCAATCGGCATTTGATCGCAGCTGAGTCACAAGGATGAGTGGCTGAGACAATTCCATCATGCTGCCGTTCAGCCCCTCGGCTCTGATGTCCGATTGGATCGTCCTGGCCAATCCGTGACTTGGCTCCATTTTCCCAACATCCGGGTGTTAGCAGCTGCTGTCTCTAAGCCAAGATAAGGAAGAGGGGAGAATAAAGTGGACATTGCTGGATTATTAAGAGCTGGAGGGTGAAAGCTGACATTGCCAGTCAGTGCGTGTTTCCATCGGAAAAGATCTAAGGGTGTCAGAGGAATGGCGCACGGTGCTTGAGATTTAAAGGGGTTGGAAGGGGAGGGAGCAAGTTGATGTTAAAAAACGGTGATTCAATTTTTTTAAAGAAAAGTAATCTCCCAAGTCTCCTCTCCGTGTTCTTATACACATGTAACCTGCAGCGTGCAGTAGCTAGGTGAGGAGCTGTATATTTGTTCCTGTGTTATCTCGATGTGTTTCGACTCTCTCTGATGTTAGTGTTCGCCCTCCAGTTGCTAATGCTGTCGTAGAGCACACTCTATTATCATTCCGTTTATTGTTGTCTCTTATTATCTCGCTTTTTCCCTTTGGCCACCTTGAGTTGAAGCTAATTGAGTTGTAAGAGTTGGAGCACAGTCTGCCATTTTCTATCGTCCCTGTTTGGCATCATTCAGTCACTTAGGTGGGACTGAGGTTACACTCTTTACCCCCAAGCTGCTGCTGTTCAGGGCGCTGTGGGTTTGCGAGGGATTCCAGGCGTCAGGAGCCTTGCCTCGCTCTTTGTTGTGCCCAGCCTGTCTTGTGCGGCCCCTTTAAAATTGTTGCACGGATCTTAAAGGTTGTGTGGCGTGTGGCTGATTTGTTGGGCTGCGTGGTGCATCCTGCATTGTTCCCCACCCCAAGTGGCTTGGAGGGAATGCCTGCAGCTCCCCACCATTTGTATGACGGTGTCTCTAAACTTCCTGAGTGCCAAATTAAGGACAGTTTCTTTGCAGTAAATTGTTTTGTGCATCAGCAGGGGCTTCTACAGTGACTCTTTGTGTGGTAATTGCATTTGTTGCCATGTCCAAATAGAGCCTAATAAATTACATAAAGTGTACAGCACAAGAACAGGGCATTCAGCCAGTGATCATGCTCCATATGAGCCTCCCCCCCCCCCCCCGCCCAAACCATTTAACCCCATCAACTTTGTACCTCAGCTCCTTTCTCCTCATGTTATTCTAGTTTCTCTATAAATACGTCTGGACTATGGGAGCGAGTTCCACATTCTCACCATTCTCTAGGTAAAGGAATTCCTCCTGCACTCCCTATCAGGTTTTTTAGTGACCATTTTATATCTATGGCCCCAGGAATTATCTTTCTTTGATAAAATGGCTTTAATGCTGATCAAATGATTTGCCATTGGTATTGGATTTGGGGGAAAGGGGGAGGAGGACATAAAACAGTGGATTGAGGTGACAGTAAAATTAAGAGTTTAGTATTATCTTGTGTTTCTTTTGACTTTGTTTTAATTTAATATTTTACTTGCCATGTCATTAGGACCACAAGTAGTTTTCTCAAAGGCAGTGTTACGACTGCAGTTGAAGCTTTTTACTGAACAAGCCAAATTCCACAGCGAAACTTGTCTTACTGATCATAACCGTTTTTTTGTATTTTGAAAACAACGGGAAAACTACTGATCCCAGAGGCGTAGAATCCCAGTAACACTTGTGGGATTTCAAAATCAAACGATTTATTAACAAGAAGAAAAATAACTTAAACACACAAGATTAAAATTACATAGTTGAAACAGTTTTACAGAACATTCCCCCCAAAAAACCCACTTGGTCGAAACACACAGGTAAACTACTTGGCATCAGCTCCCTTATAGATTTTAACCATAAAAATCCAGTAATATTACCCAAGGCAAAAGCTGCTGCTATTTTAATAAAGTATACCACATGCCTTTTCACTTTCTTTCACTCTGCTGTGGAAATCAAATGAAGGTGAGAAACAGACTGCTTTCTGAAAACAAAGACTTCTCTGGCTTGAAACTGGATTGCTGCTTCACATTCGCAACTTTTCTCAGTACAGAGGTGGTCTCAGGACATCTCCCCCAAACAGCCATCTCAACTCAACTAAACATCTTTCCTTAAATATCTTCTTTTCCCTTTAATCCTAGACTCCATTGGCCTCAGCACCTCTTTGAACTCAACTTTTCCAAAATATAAAAATCTTTCACGTCTTCCTATTGCTCCCACTTTTGGGTCAAATAAAATTTAATAACCTTTCCTTGTTTACTTATGAAACCTTTGTAAGTTGTGAAAGCCCCTTAAACTCCCTTTGAAATTTAGCAGCTAGAAAGTCAAGCCTTTACCTGTCACCTAATGCAAATTTAAAAACCCAACTTATTTTCTTGTAATTTCAACTTCACCATAGCCTCTTATTACAAATGCATGCGTCAAAGTTAGTAGTCTCCTCTACAGTGGTGAGACCTGGACAGCATGTGCTAGGCTGGAGAAAAGGCTGAACAGTTTCCATTTTCACTGTCTCAGACATATCCTTGGCATCTCCTAGCAGGTCAAGGTCGCCAACTCAGAGATCCAGGCGTCTGCTAATTCCATCAGCATACATTCATTGCTAAGCCAGTGACATCTGTGCTGGCTCAGCCACATTCATTGGATGGATGGCCGCCGTTTACCCCAAAGACCTTCTGTCGGGGGAACTGGCCACTAGGTCACAACCTCCTGGGCGTCCATACCTCTCCTTATAGGACACCTGTAAACGAGAACTGAAGATGATGGACATTGACACTGACAACTGGGAGACAGTCGCTGACGGGTGTGACCAATGGAGGCTGACTGTTTGGAAGGGCATTGGAAGAGGTGAACAGAATCTAAAAGCTCAGCTGGCCAAGGAGAGGCCCCAGAGAAAACAGAGGCCGGTGAATCGTGCACTTTCACAGCCTGCTGTCTTCCTCTGCAGCAGGCGCAGCAGAGATTGCCATGTCAGAGTGGGGCTCCAGCGCCAGGCAATGTTTAACACAGGGTTGACCGCCACAGCGTGCACCAGGCGAATGGGACGCACCTGCCACTGCTGCTGCGTCCCATTCCATCCCATCTTTCACCAGTCAGTGATCCATATGTAAACCTTGCCTCCCATCTTGCTCAGCAATTAAATGGTTTTGTTTAACAGGAGAAGGAGCAGCTTTGGCAATCTATTTTGTCCCTCTGTGAAGTCTGCCTTTTTAACATTTCATAACCTTGAGCAGCCAGTCAGAGTAGTCCTGCTGTATTAAGCACCTGTATTTAAGCCCTGACCTCTATCAAGTGAAAAACACCCGCTATTTCGATATTGACGTCCACCTTTTACCCCACTTTTGATTTGTCCAGGACTAGCAGCTAAAAGTGGCAGATTCAAAGCTGGGAATATGACTACATTAAGCAATTGAAATTGAAATGTCTCACCCCAAAATGTTAATAGCAGACACGCCGAACAGGAGGCAAAAAACTAGCTTGGGATTTTTATTTGGCCAGCATTATTCAGGTGTTACCTTCAGGGACCAGAACTCCGACACTGCATGATGCTGTAAGAGGAGTGAGGTGCAAAGGTAAGAGGCGGCACTGTACAAAGGTTGCAAGCACCCCTTCTGTATTCCCATAGTGCTTGCGATGCAGAGTCAGTGTTCCCTTGCACAGTGGAGCTGGTACGAGATGGATGATAGTAATTTCCGGGGGCTTTGGGCGCCACTTCATCACAATGGATGTGAATAAAACCTTTTGAATCACGTCCTGTTATGGTGCATGTCCTCAAGTGGCAATGTGCTCTTCGTGTCACAGTCTGTCCCATCTCCAGGCTCTGTAATACATGTCGAGCTGGCTCGATGGGCTGAATGGCCTATTCCTGCTCCGACGCTCCTGTGTCTGGTACTGAGTGGGTTTGGCGAAATTTCTTCGGGTGGGTGGACTGAAGACACACAAATAGAGGCAGCTTCGCCAACTTAATCCATTGCAAATGGGCCAGCCCCCTTGTTCGAAGACCTGATTCCATTACACATCCGTGAAGAACAAGTGGAGTAAAAACGCCGGGCAAGAGGCCAGCATCACAGCTGGTCTGAGAGAGGACGCTGCTGTAAAGACACGCGGCAGAGTCCCCTGGCAGAGACCCTAAGTGAATGGACCACTTGCCTATGGGCAACATCTGCCCATAACAGAAGCAGAAAATGCTGGAAATACTCAGCTGACCTGGCAGCATCTGTGGAGAGAAACAGAATTAACGTTTCAGGTCGGGTTGACCTTTCATCAGACCTGAAGAAAGATAGCAATGTAATTGGTTTTAAGCCAATAGAAAGGGGGGGTGGAGGGCAGGAAGAACAAAGGGGAAGGCCTGTGATAGGTGGAGGGCAGGAGAGATTAAATAACAAAAGATTTCATAAAGCGGAGAAAATATTAATGAGTACCTTCGAAAAACAAAGGTCACGCTCAGATGAGGTGTGAATGGCCCTACAGCCGCCATTTAAATGCAACGCGAAGGGATAAAGAAAGAAGCAAGGCAGCAAAAAAAACTCAGCAAAATAAAAAAAATAACAAGATGGAGGCAGAGGTTAGGGCCTAAACTTGTTGAACTCAGTGTTGATCCTGAAAGCTTTCGAGTGCCGAGTTGAAAGATGTGGCGCTGCTCCTTGAGCTTCATTGGAACACAGGCGCAGGCCAAGGACAGAAAGACCAGAGTGGGAGCAAGGTGGAGCATTAAACTGACAAGCGACGGGAAGCTTGGGGCCGTGCTTACAGACTGAGCGGACGTGCTTGGCAAAGCTGATGAAAGGTCATCCACCTGAACCGTTAGCTCTGTTTCTCTCTCCTCAGAGGCTGCCTGACCTGCTGAGTGGTCCCAGCATTGTTTTATTTTTGTTTTTATTTCAGATTCCCAGCATCTGCATCAAAAGCCAGCTGTGACAGAAATGATGAGTGTTTAAAAGAGGAGGGCGGACTCAAAAATAACATTGTGCGAACTGGAGCGTACGGAGCTTGCATTCATCTTCTGATGTGGCTCTGGTCCTGAAAGTTTGTGCGACTGTGCAGTTTTTAAGCAGTTTGACATACATTTACTGCATTGACCACTTGAGACGGGGCAGCTGGATTGGAGGTGACCACCAGCTTGAGTCCTGTTAATCTACGGGCCCATCTCCGTTCAGTCCAGATGCAGATATGTCATCACATGCTGCATGATACAAGAGGCACTTGTTGAAAAAGGTGTCATCCTGAGGCTTGAATCAGTTAATGGACGATTTGGGTTGTTTTCGAAGGTTCACACCACCTTGTATCCCCGGTTTTGGAGGACGTAGGTAAGTTCTGGGCCTGGTTGTTTGGTTCAATGTGTTGCTTTGACAATATCCTCAACCAAATCCGTTGGGAGCCAGATAGAACTCCCATGGAGAAGTACGTTGTATTTATCCCAAAATCTTCATTCTTGGGATTCCAAGTGAATAATGATGAATCTTCTGATGAGATCTGAAAGTTGGATTTTGATTCGGTTTATTTCCAGCCCGGCTTCGCTTCCTGTGTTTTTTTTCTATTTTCTTCAATCGGCTTTCAAAAACTTTCGGCTTTTAAAGAACCTTAAACCTTAGGAGATGGCGATCATTGCGGACAAACATTTTATTGTGTGGTGAGAATGGACACTCTGTAAAGGTGGATTCATACTGGAGTATCTGTCAACAAATATACCATTGTCCATGGTAATCAAAGCAGGAGGCCACCTACTTTACAAGATAGCTTTTCACTTAAAGCAGATGAGGTATGTTTAATAGGCTTGGAAATAAAAACTAATAGAGTCATTGCGGCATGAAAGGAGGCTATTCAGCCCATTGAGTCCATGCCAGCTCTCCGTAGAGCAATCCAATCAGCCCCATTCTCCCGCTCTTTCCCTGTGTCCCTGCAAGTTTACTCCCCTCAAGTGCCCATCCAACTTTCTTTTGAAATCATTCATCATCTCAACTTCCACCACCTTTGTGAGCAGCGAATTCCAGTTCATCACCACTCGCTGTGTAAAAAAAAAAGCTTTTCTTCACACCCCCCCTCCCTATATCTCTTGCCCAAAACCTTAAATCTGTGTCTCCTAATCCTCATACAATCAGCTGGTGGGAACAGATTGTCTTTGTCTACCTTATCTAACGAGCCCTGTCATATGCTTGTACACCTCTAACAAATCTTCCATTTATATAGCACCTTCCAGGAGCTCAGGACGTGGCAAAGCACAATCGCAGCCAATGTTTTTTTTTGGCCACTGATGTTGCCTGGGAAAGCTGGTGCCAGTTGTTAACACAGCAAGCTTCTATAAACAGCAGTGAGGTAATGTTCAGGTAAAGTCCCAGTAATGTTTCTCCAGAGAGATTCATCTTCCATCCTTGCAGGAAAGTCCTAGTTTGGAATTTTGAGTAAATGATGAACCTGCCTTTTTCCTTCCTGCATTTGAAACGTGTTTTTTTTTCAAACCAGAAACACGAGGCGGCAGATTACTGAAGGTGCTCATCATGGACTAATGTGTTCATTCCTTCAAGATAATCTGCCATTAGCAGCAGCGGCAATATTCAGTGCATCTTGATCCTGCGATCCTTTCACAAGGGTTCACTGGCTTACAGAAGGAAACCAAAGCAGCTGCAACTGCGCACTGCAGTCATTTCAGAATACTCCCCCTCCAACCTGTGATTTGCAGGGGGGTTAAACCTGTGTCCTCAGGTGGACCTGGCTGACCGCCTCCAGTCTTTGTTGGTAATGTATTACACTCTTGTCGATTATTAATGTCACTCTACACGTTTCCCTGTGGATGTTGACTGCACTAATAGAGAAGATGAGGGCTCCCTCCCCAGTTAACACCCAACAGCAAATTGACCTCTGCCTTGAATGAGTAAATAAACTGAAGCCAGTTTTCAAAGCAGGAGAAAGGACGTGGCAGCTCACCCACAAAGCAGGTCAGGAGCCGGCATCAACCTCGCATGTTGCACTGTAGTATGATCAACAATAACTTGCATTGATGTAGCACCTTTTACGTGCTAAAATGTCCCCGGACACTCTTCCAAGAATGTAATCGGGCGAGAATTGTCACCGAGACAAAGAAGGGAGATGTAAATGGTCCAGTTAAGGAAAAGAGAGAGCTGAAGATTGCAGAAGAGCTCAACGAAGAAATTGCAGTGCTTGCGGCCTGCAGTGAAGGAAGTAGATAAAAGGACAAGAGACCAGAGCTGGTGAAATTCTCCGAGAGTTGTAGAACTGGAGGAGGCGACAGAGATAGGGAGGAGTGAGGCCCTGGAGGGATTTGAACACAATGAATTTTAATTATTGAGGAGCTCTGGTTCTAGAGCAAATGTAGGTCAACGAACAGAGGGGTGATGGCTCAAAGGTTACAGGGAGAAGGCGGGAGAATGGGGTTGAGAAACTTATCAGCCATGATTGAATGGCGGAGCAGACCTGATGGGCCGAATGGCCTAATTTCTGCTCTTATGTCTAATGGTCTTATGGTCTTATGGCTGAATAAAATGGTATGAGGTGCGATGTGGCAGCAGAGTTTTCCGATGAGCTCAAGTTTACAGCGGGTGGAAGAGGGTCAGAAGAGCAATGGAATGGTCAAGATTGGATATAGCAGACGTCGCTGAGGGTTCAGAAACAGGCAGCGGAGGAAGGGGCTGAGTTAGGTGATGGAGGGAGAAGTAGGTCATCCTGGTGACAGAGATCATATGGAGCCAGAAGCTATTCTTGGGGTCAAATAGGACACTGAGGTTATGAGCCATTGTGTTCAGCCTAGGTCAGCAGCCAGGGGAGGGATGGAATCAGTGGAGAGGGAACAGAGTTTGTGGTGGGGAGTGAAGACGATAGCTTTCCAATATTTAATTGCAGGAAGCTTCAATTCATTCAGGGCCTGATGTTGGGCAAACAGTCTGAAAACACGAAGGCAGTGGAGGTGCCAAGGGAGACAGAGGTGATACAGATGCCATCAGTGTAGATGTGGAACCTGATAGTGATTTTGGATGACGTTGTGAGGGTCAGCATGTAGATGAGAAATAAGAGAAGGGGTGGGGAGAAATGGTAGATCCTTGGGCACGCCAGATGTAATTTTACTAAGTGATGATGGGCAAACGCTACAAATGCCCGAACCTGTCTTTTCTGCTCGCAGCAGCTTCAGGGTGTTTTATTTTCAGATTTGCAATATTTGCCGTTTTTTTCTTGTTTTATATTCCCTATTTTTAAAATTATTTTGTCAGGTACTCGAGTTTGTGCACTCTTCTGTGCTCTGCCTGTTCCCGAGACATCTAACAGATATACAACCAGGCAAAAATGACTCAACTATTTCCCTTTGTGACCACTGCAATCTGCTTTTCTCATTTCCTCTCTTCAGTTGACTAATCCTCAGTTGCCCTCTGTACTGAACCCATCTCCTTTCTTTCCTGGTTCCCTATATTACTTCTTGTCCATCATACTTTCCTGTTCCACTCTTTTCTGTCTCCAAAAGGCCGAACCTTTGCTCCTCATCCTCGCACACAACTGGGCCTCTTTTAATTTGTACTTTTACTCATTATATAAAATCCCCTGATAAGTCTTCCCCCCACTAAGGAGAACTCAGCGATTATGTTTGCACTGGGCAATTTGTTTCCCACCATGTCTTGTATTTTCCACTGGTCCTCTCAAGCCTCTGCTCATTAAGAGCGTGCTATCAATATGAGATGGTTACTCTATTTCTATTCCCCGCAATGCGTTCAGACCCAGAGGGGATAAGCTCTTATCTTTCGACGAGGTACAACGAACTAAACCCATTTCAAAGCAACATCTTCCTCATTAGATAGTTGGTTGTCTTTCTGGTTCAGGAACCAAGCTCCCAAGGGTTATTCACCCCTCCCCTCCAGGAACCTCTCAGTTGAGGCTCCAAGCAATTTTTATGACTGGAATTAGTAACTTTGCAGCCTGAGCGCTGTTTTACATGTTTCCAAGTGGGAACTTTCAAGTCCATCACAATCGGAGGCAATTCTATGAATGAAGTTCAGAGGCTCCTCCTCTGCTCTCAAAATTTTGGGTGTTTTTGAGAGAGACCAAAGTACCATCCTATATGCCGCTGTTTAGAGAGAACATGCATTTATATAGTGCGATTCATGACATTCAGGGCATCCCAGAGCACTTTACATCCAAAAGAAGTACTCTTTGAAGTGTAGTCCCGGATGAAACAAAGGGATGGGGAGCCAATTTGTGCACAGCAAGATCCCACTAGGGTAGAAGGTGGCGTAGCAGTAAGGTCATTGGACTAGTAATCCAGGTACCCAAGCTGATGCTCTGGCGGATGCTGGAATTTAAATGCAATTTATAAAATCTGGAGGATAAAGCTAGCCTGGGGAACCATGGATCCATCATCGATTGTTGCTAAAAACCCATCTGGTTCACTAATGTCCTTTAGGGAAGGAAATCTGCTGTTCTCGCACCATCTGGGCCTACATGTGATTCCAGACCTGCAGCAAACTGTAGTTGACTCTTAACTGCCCTCTGAAATGGTCAGTTCAGGGGCAATTAAGGATGGGCCACAAGTGCTGGCCTTGCCAGCGCTGCTGACGCTTCATGAAAGAATAAATAAATAAGATGAATGGGATAATAACCAGATAATCTGTTTTTAGTGATGTCGGTTGAGGGATACACATTGGCCAGGCCAATGGGAAGACGACCCTGCCCTTCTTTGGAGTAATGCATTGAGATCTTTCACGCCCACCTGAGAGGCCAAAGGGGGCCTGGGTTTAACATCTCGTCCAAAAGAGCGTACCACTGACAGTGCGGCACTCTCTCAGTACTGCACTGGGAGTGTCAGTCTATGTTTTGAGCTCAGGCCTCTGGAGTGATATTTGCAGCTATAACCTTGTGACTCTGAGGTGAGAGCCCTATTCATTGAGCCATGGCTGACACCTGTAATTAATAATTTGGAGAAAGCGGATGTGTATACTCCTTTTTAAAATCAAAATTGTGGGATGGGGGAAACATTGACAGGTAGTATTTTATTGTTAATCGCTGGTCAACTACAAGTGCTGCTGGTCACAGGTGGGCCAGGCCATGCAAGTATGACAGGTTCCAGGTTCCTTCCCTGAAGGACAAGCGTTTGGGTTTGAAATGCAATCAGTTCTCCATGTCCCATCTGGCTTTCTGTAGTCAGGTGGCCTCTACCATGAGGCAGTCTCTGTAAGCAGCCACCTTGAGTTCTGTTCACTGAAGGCCTCAATGAGAAAACACTGAGGAAGCTCTGTTGCCTTTGAACACGAAACGATAGGAGTGGTTTTATACGACCACCGTTAGTGCCAGGACACAAAGTACCAGATTTTTGGAATTTAGTTTCAGCCTTAAGGCCATGTTCCGTGCAGAATAAATGGACAACATGCGTTTTAAAGGTGGAGAAAGAACACAGGATCTTCAGAAAAAGGAGCAGGAGTAGGCCATTCAGCCCCTCGGGCCTGGCTTGCCATTCAATAAGATCATGGCCGATCTGATTGTGGCCTGAGCTCCACTTTCCTGCCTGTTCCTTGTAACCCTCGACTCTGTTGTCAGTCGAAAATCTGCCTAACTCAGCCTTGAGTATATTCAATGACCCAGCCTCCGCTGCTGTTGGTGGAAGAGAATTACATAGACTAACGGCCGGAAGACACGAAATAATATTCTGAGACACAGACCTTTAAATCCACACTCGGTGCGTAACCTGGACATCAGTACTTTTGGAGGATAGAGTGAAAGGTTCACAATTTGGTGGAGGGATTGGTTGTTGGGGGGCGTGGAGGGGGGGTGCAGGGTGGTGGGGGCAGGAGGGAACTGAGTGAAGGGGGTGCGCTGTGGGAGCAAATGAAGGTCACGTGTAGAGGGACAGAGCGGAGGGTCAAGCAGATGGACACACGCTGCTGATTTATTCTTGTCTTTGTTGTGCCTGTTTAAAACAAAACCGATTGAAACGTAAGGCGGTCGAGAAACACTAAGCACAATGCCTGTTTTATGCTCCTTTTGCTTCCTACATTGCGTAAGTGACTGCACATCAAAAGTGCTTCTTTGCTGTGAAGTGCTTTTGGATGGCCTGAGGTACATTCTTTGTAATTCTGTGAAGATGCCCTCACTCGTTGGGTGAGGATGTTTCAGTTTATACCATTCCCCTTTGGGTGCCGCAGTGGGGCAGCTGTTTAATTTTTATTTTAACTTGCATCCTGATGCACGTTGAATTGTCATCCCTTGTTATTTTCTCCCTCCCCTCAGGGCCAATTGCTCATCAAACATTTCACAGGATATTCGACTGCTGGCCTTGATGTTATTCACTGAGTTTTAGCAAGAGGCAGAGCAGTGAACTCCACAAGTACCTTTGTCTGCATCGGGATATTGCTGAGGATGCAGTGAAGGCATTGTATTTACATAGCAAAGAATGGCAGTGATGGCACTGGGATGATGCCAGCTGAGTGGGAAAGTGTTTCAGTTGTGTATTGCATGGTAGTATTTAATTTATCTTTTGCAAAGCTGTTGCCAGTATGACTTCTGTCTCAATCATTCACCGATGCCAAACCCTATCCAGGAGCCATGGTGTGGTCCACGGCCTGACATGTCCCGCTCTTCTTGTGCCTGTTATTATTCCTTTCATAAGGATCAGGGCTGCCCCTAGTGCCTCTTTCAGTAAATGCACTGCCCCAGTCTTCAGCTGTGGATCAGTGGATCACCCCTGAGCCAGAGGGTTGTGGGTTCAAATTCCATTCAGGAGACTTGAGTACATAATCCAGGCTGGCACTCCGATGCAGTACTGAGGAGTGCTGCACTGTCAGAGATGCTCAGGGGAGACGTTAAACCGAGGCCCCACATGTTCTCTCAGGCGGATATAAAAGATTCTGTGGGACTGTTGTGAAGAAGAGCAGGAGAGTTCTCGGTGTCCTGGCCAATATTTATCCCTCAACCAACATCACTGAAAAACAGATTATCTGGTCATTATTACATTGCAGCCTGTGGGAGCTTGCTGTATGCAAATTGGCTGCTGCATTTCCTACATTACAACAGGGAGTACGCTTGAAATGCACTTCAGTCACTGTAAAATGTTTTGGGACACCCTGAGGCCATGTAAAGGGCAATGGAAATGTAAGTCTGTCCTTCTGTCTGTCTGTCCAGGCCTGTGCTGAGGTGGTATATCCTCATTGTGGTTGTCAGTAGAGGTATCACAATAAGCCTTGGGGGTTCCCAAACTGCTTAAAGGAGAAGAATTTAAAAGGATTCCTGCTCCTCATCCCTTGTCGAGTGATCTCAGCTGGGGAATATGTGCACGAGTGTGCCTATCAGTTCGGGAGACAGTCAGGCTTGCACATGATGGACATTACTGCCTAATAGCTCACTGACGTTCACCTGCTTGGTACCAAAGCAAGAAAGATGCTCATGGCTACTGGACTCTTGACCAGTGAAGCGGAATTCTCTTCACTTTCCCGACAGCATCCTCAGTTATTCTCCCCACCCTTTCATACCTCATGTTGCATTATGCTATATACTTTATACCACAATCAGGTGGCAGAATGATTGCTCATTGGCTTAGAGACAGAAGCAGAGAGTGGGAGGAAAGGTTGGTTATTCAGAGTGGGAGAAGGTGGGAAGTGGCGTTCCGCAAGGATCAGTGCTGGGATCACCGCTGCACACAATGTACGTTACTGCTTTGGACTTTGGAATCAAAAATATAATTTCTAAATTAGCGGATGACAGTCATTACTGAGGAGGACTGCAATGAATTAATAAACTTGCAGAATGGGCCCATAATTGGCAAATGAAGCTCAACACAGATCAGTGTGAGGTAGTACATATTGGTGAGAAGAGCAGGGAAGTCACTCATTACTTGGAAGGTGTGAGTCTAGGTTGGTTGGAGACACAAAGGGATCCAAATACAAATACACCAATCACAAAGTTGGGGCACAGGTTAGCAAGGCCACAAAAATGCAGACCAAATTTGAGGTTCTATTTCTAGAGAGATAGAATTGAAAAGTAGAGAAGTTATGTTAAACCTGTATCGAACCTTGGTTAGACCACACTTAAGAGTAGTGTGTGCAGTTTTGCTTGCCTCTGGAGAGGTTACAGAGAAGATTTACAAAGATGATAGTGGAAATGCATGTGTATACATATCAGGAAAATGACTGGTTGGCTCTCTTTTCTCTTGAAAAAAGGCTGAGGGGAGCCTTAGAGACCATTAAAATTCTGAAATGTTTTGATAGAGTGGATACGTAGAGAATGTTTCCTCTTGTGCGGCAGAGCATAACTAGAGGCTATCATTGAGATAGTCACCTAGAAATCCAAGAAAATCCAGAAGAAAGTTCCTTCCCCAAAGAGTGGTGAAAATGTGAAATGTGCTACCACAGGGAGCAGTTAAGTGAATAGTATAGATGCATTTAAGGGAAAACTAGACAAACATATGAGGGAGAAGGGAATAGAGGGTTACGATGGTAGATTTAGATGAGAAAAGATGGGAGGAGGCTCGAATGAAACATAAAGCATAAATGGACCTATTGGGCTGAATGGTCTGTTTCTGTGCCGTATATCTTACGATATGTACATATAGAATTACATATGTAATCCTGTATGTACTTCATGCTTTCATATGTGGAGCCTTGAAAAAAATCAGATTTTATGTTGTGAAACTGCATAAGAGCTTGCAAGATAACTACCAACTCTCTACCTCCTGCTCCTGTCAGACAACAGCAAAAAACAATTGCCTTTATGAACAGTGCCTTTGAAGTAGTAAAACATCCCAAGGCATTCCCCCCAACAACCCCTCCAACACATCATCCCCTTGCCCACCGCCACTCATGCCCCTCAGTCCACAAAGTGCCTTTGGGTGGTTTTCTCTGTTGGCCATGCTTTTGAGGTGCTGTTTCCCCCTGCTGTACATCACCTTCCTTGGAATCCAGAGTACTTGGTCCGGTCCGTAATGTCGGCTACACTCACCCTTACCTCTGGTGATGGGAATGGGCCACATTTCAAAATCCAATTCATGTCTTGTTTTCCCTGCCTCCTCTCCCTTTGTATCCGCAAATCACCAGTCCTTGACCCCGCATGAGTCGAGGGCCGAGCGTGTGGCAGATAGATCGGCTGCTTTTTCAAACTGTCCAAGACAATGGCCTGAGCGAGTACATCACCAGAGTTGCCTGGTGAATAGAGCAGAGCTAGCCGTTGTCTGAGCTGGTGATAGAGTTATGTGCTTCAGGAGAGCGACATTTACAGCTCAGCAAAGTGCCAGATAAAAGATGGGATTGTTAATAATCCCTGATGCACTGATGCTTGTGTATTTGTGCTGCAATTAGTCAGGAGTAACAACTCACTTGCTATCAATCAGGAGTGACACCTCCAATAACCCGATTAGTTTATTTTTCTTTTCAAGCTTTGCTCAGCCTTCTTAATCCGGGATTTTTGTTTGAGAAGTGGCTGATTCAGCCCTTATGATGATATAGGCTGCCTGCATAAACGTTTTGTGATCATGTAGTAAAAATGTGACTGTAAATTCTGTTGTTTGCATAATTTATTCCACATTTGCTTTTTTACACAACGCACTTCAACACCATTTTTAAAATAACATGACCATAAAGTAACAATACCCAGTGGGGAGTGCTGGGAAGCAGATCTTACTTGAGTAGGGAATGTTTACAACTTGTGAGTTTTCATCTCCTCTTCATTTGAATTGATTTTGCATTACACAGTCAAGTGTGGGATTGTCTTTTATGTTGTGGTTTCCAACATTAGTGGTTAGTGTTTATTTTCTGTTCTACTGACTATCGCCTTTTATTCTGATTCTCTTCATTCATATTCCTTTGTGTCTTCGTTCCCTGTCATGGAAAGATTCTACACCTGCATTCTCCATGACTGCGCCTGGACTCAACAACATCAACAAACATCCCAAGATGCTTTGTGGAAGCGCGAAATCAGGGGAAAAAAAACCCAAACTGAACACTTAGCAAATGAAGGAGATAATTCGCGGGGTTGGGAGGGGACATCAAATGTTTGACCAAAAAGGTAGAACTGAAGGAGGAGAAGGGGCTGGAAAGGTGCTGGGCAGGAATTCCAATGTGTGGGCTCTGAAGAGGTTGAAGGCACAGAGACCCTAACTCTCCACTTTTCATTCCTCCTTTTAAAAACCTCCTTGAAACTCAGCTTTTGGTCCTTGCTTCAAGCCCCTTACCTGAGGCTTGGTGTCTGTTCCTTTTATCATTTCCCTTTGAGTGTTAAATTGAGTGATAGTAAATACAGGTTGTGATTTTTTAAAAAATTCATTTGTTGGATTTGGGCATCACTGGCAAGGCCAGCATTTATTGCCCATCCCAAATTGTCTTTGACAAGTTGGTTAGCGAGCCACCTTGAATACAACTGAGTGACTTGCCAGGCCATTTCAGAGGGCACTTAAGTGTCAACCATGTTACTGTGGGTTACATGTGGGCCAGACCGGATAAGGATGGCAGATTTCCTTCCCTCAAGGACATTAGTGAACCTGATCGGTTTTTACAACAATCTGGTAGTTTCAGGGTCACTGACACTATCTTTTTAATTCTACATTTTACTCAATTGTGTTTAATTTCTACAGCTACTGAGATTTGAACTTATGCCTCTGGATCATTAGTTCAGGCCTTAGGATTATTAGGCCCAGTGACATAACCGCAATGCTACCGAACCCCGATTCTCGTCTCCCTTGCATGCCACCATTGTGCTGGAGCCCAGCCGCCATTTGGGAACCAGCAGCATGGGGTGGGGGACTGAACCTTCATCTACCGTGGCCATAGTTGTAGTGGTCAGCGCTGCCCTGCTCTCTCCATTGCACCAGAGCTGGAGAAGCAGTCACAGCCACCATGCGCTGAAATAATAATCCGCATTTTGCTGGCACTTAAACGCTCAATAATTTCTTCATGCCGCCCACAGTTGCAGGCGAAAGACTTAATGTTTTTGGGTTTGGATTGATTGTTTCCTTTGATAACGCTCCCTGGGTGTTTATTTGTAAGGGACTTATAGGCTACTAACTGGAATTAATTTTCTGCCAGAAGTGCATAAAATGCTGGGATGTCAACAGATCACTTGGAGGGGGAAACTGGTACTGTTTCTCAAAAGGATTCACTGTGGAACATGATGTGCAATTTTTTTGGGGCAGGGGTGGTGGGTTTAGCTAGCTGATGCTTGCTGGTAGAATGTTGTTTGAGCTGAGATACGTTTTCGAAATTAGAGTGTGAATGGAACAATGTTACATTATCTCATTTCAGGATAAAATGATGTAAACCCCGTCTATGATGAATGGGTGTAAAGGAAAGCGACTTTATTGCAATATTAGTCAGCCCATTAAAGTTGATAATTATTTCTTTGAGTAATCCAAAGTATCTTTATGCCTTCTTTATTAAAATGGTTGCGAATATGCATAGTATTAATGTTATCGCATCTGTCATTTTTACCGGTGTCCAACTGTGATTTAAGTTAGGCTTGCAGGACACTCAATGCCTCAAAATTAATTTGTTATGAAGTAGAACATATTGGCAGAGCCTGTATACTGCCTTTATGTCCCAATAAACTACATTAGCAAAGAAGGATTACAATTTTCATAGAATCTGCTAATTGTTGGTTTCTTACCTTTGGTTCTTGATTTTTTTATTATGGACATGGGACCTGCAAGTCTTTTGTCATTCTAATCCTATCAGTTTGCCTTCTACTGTTCTGGTCGTTGCAGGATATTACCATAATGGAGTAGCTGACGAATCATATCATAGTAATTAATCTCTTAACAATTAACCTGCAACAGACCCAGATGTGACACGAGGAAAGCCCCTATTTTCTAAGGGCAGCAGGATTAAGCTAGTCATCATTGGCATAAAAATAGCAGGGACGTTGTTGAGACTATAATGAGGGAGTCTCACAGCTTTCAATTCTCACTCTGCGTAAACTTCCTTCATCCCCCAGTCATTCACTGCAAAGACTAATCTCGTGGCAGCCCTCTGCCATCTCCTTTCAATATCCCACTTCCAATTTGTAAACTGCTTGTCTAATTGAGTTGGGTAATTTTTCTTAAGCCCGTTGCTTGACCTTGAGGTGTTTATTTCTGCTGCAGGCCTTCACTCTGGACATTTCAGGCAGTTGTAAAATGCAAAATCTAAGCAAAATTTGCAGCGAGTTGTTAAATGTGGAGGGTGTCTTTCACCTACCAAAGGCTTAATTCGGGCCTCGATTGCCTCCATCTCATAGACGCTACCAAAAAAGTGAAAAGGGGAGACGGTCACTTATATGCAACAGCTTTTTAAATCAACATCAACCCGACAGTCAATGCACGTGGTGGAGGAAGCTGAGCAGATGCAAATTCTTCATCATGAGACATAGGGAGGGAATTTCCCAGCATCCAGCTTGGCAGCCGCCATTGTTGGGGGTGAAGGAAAGGGAACGCTTGCGTGACCAGAACTCGAACAGAGTGCTGGTGGGTGGTTGTAGGGCTGGAGAGGGTTTCGTGGTTGCAAGGAGAGATTGAAAGAAAGGACTAGCAGCTCACCAACTCAAGAGGCACTTTTTATGACGTTGTTTAATGCAGGAAATGTGGCAGCCAATTGTCGCACAGCATAAACGGTGATGAGGGATTGAATTGAAACGACGCTCGGCAGAAGGGTTGGGAATCAGGCGACATAGATTTAAGGTGAATGGCAAAAGAACAAAAGGCAACTTGTAGAAACGCAGTGACTGATTAGAATCTGGAATGCACTGCCTGAGAGCGAGGTGGAGGCAGATTCAATTATGGCTTTCCAAAGAGAATTGGATAATAATCTGAAGAGAAACAAGTTTGCAGGGCTACAGGGGAAGTGGGACTTGCTGAAGTCCCGCCCACTGAGAGCTACCAGCCAATCAAAGGCCAGCAGCTCCTCATTGCTCAGTAGTGCCACTGGGGAGGTGGTGTCTGCTGCCAGTACTATACCTGCTCGAGGAGGCCTTGGATTGAGGAGGCAAGCAGGCACAGGTGAGTGATGGGGGGAGGGAGGGTTGTGGGGTGGGGGTCACATGGGAGGGGTGATGAGGGGGTTCAGTAGCAAGAGCTGGGCGGTGGCTCCCAGCGATGCCCCCTTCCCATTGCTGGGTCCCTCAATCAATCAGGCACTGAGTGTCTTTGAATGAGGGACTCCACCACTCCCCCCTCAAACCCCACCACCAGGAGCCTACAAGCAACATTGACAGTGCTGTTTTTGGGGCTCCTTGCATGGGGAGTCCCCTGTCCACTCTGGGTTAATGGCAGTGGTATGGAGGCCCTTAAGTGGGCATTAGTTGCCTCAAATGGAGGCAGGGTGGTAAAGCTGTCCATGTGACTTCCCGCCACAGACTTAATCGGGGCAATGGTGGGAAGGCAGCCGTGTCCCATCCACTACCCTCCTGCCCAATTAAATGCACCCGCCCCCAAACTCCCCACAGGCGAGGGCATTTAATTCCGCCCTAAGAGCCCATGGTAGGGGACTCTAGTAGTTCATCCAGGTAGTGAGTTTTCAGGAAGTCACAAAGACGAGGGTCTGCCCTCCCAGTGGTCAGTTTGTGTAGATCCAACAGACCCTGGTTCACATTCTTCTCCACCCGCTGAACCCTCTGCGTTGCCTCCAGAAGATAGCCCCACTCGCCCTGTTGTGAATGTCCTAAAAGACGATTCAATCTCCATGTTTATTCTGGAATTTCAGCAGCTTCTTAGCAGGTTAAACAGGAGGTATCGGCGTGAATGAGAGAGAATGTTTGGATTCCGCACCACAAGGGGAAGGTTTAAGTGACATAAATGATGCAGCAGATTAATAGCATCCGGGTCCAACATGCTTATGTCCTCCTCCAGTGCACAATCAGTGTCGGTCTGGAAAATGTGTTTGCTTAGCCTCTCGCTTGAAAATGGCCACAGCTGCCCCTGGTGGGGGCATTGAGGAAATAAAGGAATTCAGAGGAGGGGAAAGAGCGGCTAAACAAATCCATGTTTAAGAGGCTTTCGAATGCAGGGAGAGAGTTAGCGAGACAAAGTGGCTTTTCAAAGGAGTTTGTGGAAGGCCGGGTATCATTGTTGAGTGGGCCATTCATCTTAATCTTTTTCGCTTATTTCCCTGTACTTGAGGTTAAGGTGTAACTTGAAGGAAATGACTGATGATGCATTAACTGCATTGGACCCAGTTCATTCCATAGACGAGTTATTCTTTGTTTGCCGAGAGGTTTTTCTTCTTAACTGTGGTTTGGTTTTTGTTTTCCAGTTTTGAAATTATTCCATCTCCAGTTCTGTTTTCAGAATTTAACGTGGGATTAGCAACTTCACATCATTAACTTCTCTTATTGTAAAGGTTTGGATCTATATCCTTTCTCAAATATATGTTATTCCATACATCTCTTTTCCAGAAGAGTTTTTGAATCCAGTGACTAACTCTATTAATCACTGTCCTGTGTACCCCTTCTAGTGCAGTCATGCCCTTTTGGGGTATAGTGACCAGAATGTGTACAATATTCCATGAGTTCTCTAATGAGTTGTGAGAGTAAACACCCCTTGATTATGATGGGTATACAGCCTGGACCAATGCCTCTGCTGTTGGCTCTTGGCATTACACATTAGAAGCATTTCATTGGTTATAAAGCGCTTTGGGATAGCCTGAGAATACGTGAGAGGCGCTACACAAATGCAATCGCACTAACATTGGCGCAGCACAATTTTAATGCATCTATCAATGCATAATGCAACTCGCCTTTGCCTAAATAATTTTAGCCAGTGCCAGCCTCCACAGGTACTTCCCATTGAATGAAATGTCAGTAATATGAGTGGTTAATCTCCAGATTTGCAATGAATAATGGAGGACTATTCTGCAACCCCATCACTCATTGGTGACTGTGCCTCCAGCTGCCTGACTCCTGGGGCTGAATTTTCCCCCCGTCGGGGGGGGGAAGTTGAAGGGCGGGCACGTACAGGCGTGCTTCCGATCGGTGCCCGTGATCGGAGGTGCGCTGCCATTTTACGTGGGTGGACCAATTAAGGCCTGCCCAGCATGACATCTGCAGGGAAGTGCCAAGTGCTCCCTGTGCGGGCAGGGGGAATCCCAAAATCGGGAGTGTGCTCTTTCGTGCATGTACATGAAAGAGTGCACTCATCTCCCTGAGGCTAAGTGCAGCCTCAGGGAGATCGGCTGTAAATGTAAAAAAGATCAAAATAGAAAAATAAAAATTCCATTACATGTCCCCTCATGTGACAATGCCACATGAGTTGGGACATGTCCATAATTTTTACACAATCTTTATTAAAATTTTTTAAAGCCTACATGAAACCTCATCCCGCCCGTGGATGAGGTTTCATGCTTTTTCTACTTCCCGCCGGGGCTCCTGGCCTGCTTGCTAACCTTAAGATTGGACGGGCAGGTTCTTTAATTACTTAATTGACCCTGTCAATGGCCTCAATTGGCCATTGACAGGTCAGCGGGAGCACAGCTGATTTTGCTGCGCTGTTGCCTTCCTGAAAATTTAATGGGGCGCGGTGACTTCGGGGGTTCCCGCTGCCATTACCCTGTGTCATTTTACCTGTCAGTGAGAGGGCTCTGCCCCCACTCGCCGACTCACAAAATTCTGCCCCTAAGCTCTGGAATTCCCTCCCTGAACCGCCTTGCCTCTCAACCCCTCTTCCCTCCTTTATGAAGCTGCTCAAAACCTACCTCCCTGACTTCCTGAATATTGCCTCATGTCTTGTTTTATAATATCCTTGTGAAGCGTCTTGGAGATGTTTTATTTTGTTAAAGGTGCTGTCTAAGTACAAGCAAAATACTGCAGATGCTGGAGATCTGAGATAAAAACAGAAAATGCTGGAAGACCTCAGCAGGTCTGGCAGCATCTGTGGAGAGAGAAACAAGAGTTAACGTTTCGAGTCTGTATAACTCTTCTTTGGAGCTTTGAAGAGGAATCATACGGACTCGAAACGTTAACTCTTGTTTCTCTCTCCACAGATGCTGCCAGACCTGCTGAGTTTTCCCAGCGTTTCCTGTTTTTATTGCTGTATAAATACAAGTTGTTGCTAGTGTGTGGAATTCTGTTTAACTGGATATTAAGTGTGAGCTGCCTCCAGTTTTTAATGCGCTGGCATGCTATTGTCTTGCCAATTTCCCTTTTGAAAACGTGTGGTACTTCGTTAAACGATCCACGGAAATCCAGGGGGAGAATTTTCTCCCTGCTGGGCAGGCGCTGCCAGCGATTGGCTGTGCGCCGCCATTTTACGTGGGTGGGCCAATTAAGGCCCGCCCAGCGTGACGCACACCCGGAAACGCTCAGCGCTCCCTGTGCGGGCGGTGGGGGGGGGGGGGGGGGGGGGGGGTGTGGAGGAGGAGGAGGGAGAGTCGGAGCCTGTGCTCTTTTGCACATGCGCGCAAAAGAACGCAGAAATCCCCCCCTTGAGACACGGAGCTGCCTCAGGGAGATTAAGAAAAATCCTAAAGATGTGAAAAATAAAAAATAAAATTATTCAGACATGTCCCCTCATGTGACATTCTCACAAGAGCTGGGAACATGTTTATGAGTTTTCATGAAAAATGTTATTAAATTTATAAACCTTTCACGAAGCCTCATCCCAGCCGTGGATGAGGTTCCATGAAAAATGCGAAGGCCGCCTGGGCTCTTCACCTGGCCCCCTCCCCCCGCCAACCTTAAGGTCGGACAGGCGGCCCTGTCCAATTGTTTAATTGACGTGTTAATGGCCTTAACCGGGCTTTGACAGTTCGGCTGGTGCGCGCCCGCTGAACTGAAGGTTGGAATGACGCGGGGTGAGGTGAAGACACACGCCCGATGTCACTGCGCGTCGTTTTACCCGTCAGCGAGTGGGGCCCATCCCTGCCCTCCGAGTGGAAGATTCTGCCCCAGATGTAGACAATATTCATGCAACCTTCCCTCAATCTCCCAACCTGGTGACATTCTATAGATAACTGTAGAAATTTGGCCCATCATATCTATATTGGCTGTTTGCTGGAGTAATGGAAAACAAGAAGAAATCCCCATTCTCTCTCTCTCTCTGATTATATTATCCTCTGCCTTAAATGTTGATCTATGCTTCCCATGTAATGTGCTGTGCTTTTTACCTTAGCCACTCCTTCTAGCAAAGCACTCTGTGCAAAACTCGCAGCGTAAAGGAAGATTAGGGGCATTAGAGTAAAACCATAGGGCCTATATGCTTATCTCCACACACCTCTCCCCACCATATATGAAGGGGAGATGAGGTAAGGGAGTTGAACGGAGGTTTTCCCACTCCAAATTTAACTTTGTTCTGTGGTGAGGCTGTGTCCCAAGTCTACCCGTGAGTCGGGTCCTCCAATAGTAGCAACTGAGGTTCGAGAGGCCCAGAATTCCCTCGAGTTTGGTGAATTATAGGCATCCTTGGCTTCTCCCCTTCACAGGATCCCTGCTATGTGTCTATTGAGATTCTTAAACTGTTGGATCCCATATGGAACAGATAAAAGAGCTTGAACAGCACATCTATCATAATATTGCATTTTCCCCAGGAATGATATTGGTGAACGAGTCCATCTGTTGCACACACTGAGGGTTGAAAGTGTAAGGGTTACTGTTATATCCTGAAACCGGTTGATGTAAAAAGGGTTTGGATTCCGATGTTTGGGTAAGGGGAAGGCTCTGTATTTTGATGTTATGAATTTGGTAACTTGAGTGATGGCCCAATCCCTTGATGAGTCGGAGGATGACAGGTACTGTAGTAGTGGTGGTTGTCACACACTGTGATGTCATTTTGTGTTTACAACAGTGGCTACACTTGAAAAATTGCCTATCAAGCACTTTGGGATGTCCCAAGGCTGCGAAAGGCGCTATCTAAATGCAAATCTGTCCTTTGGTTTAGTCCACCAGCCTGTACACTGGTGGAGCTAATTAGCTTGAAGCTACCTTCTTGGTCAGTGAACTCTGATTGCATCCTGCAGAATGTGTCCACGTATTTTTTTAAACCACTTATCAAGACGATCTTACCAGTCTGCAGTCCCTGAGATCAATTCTATGATATAGGTCACCTTCAGGTCTTTGGCAATAATCGCCGAGAGTGGCAAAATTCAATCAGCTTTAAAAGAAGTGCTGACGGAGACTGGTAGTGCTGGCAGGAAGAGTGACCGGGTCAGTTGCTGGAAGAGGCACCAGAGAAATGGTCAGTGAGTTGATCACCCAGGACGAGCTCCAGCACATGGGGACGCAGGCAATCGGTAAACAATTGGTTACTGCAACATTGCCAATTGTTATAGTCGAAAGAAGTGCTCAGTAAAAAAGATTGCCACATATGGTGCAAAGCACAGTCATTGTGTCTGTCATTATTAATCTGTCATTATTAAAAGCAGGGGGCCTGGCTCTGAAAATCTGGGGATCATACAGGTCCAAGACCCACCCCAGAATTTTGAACACGAGATCTAGGCTGACGCTGCAGTGCAGTATCGAGGGAGTGCCGCACTGTTGGAGATGCCGTATTTTGTCTGTCCCTCAAAGATCTCATGGCATTGTTTTGTCATAGAGTCTTCCCAAATGTCCTGTCCAACATTTATCCCTCAATTAGGTAACGTCACTAAAAATTATCACCTGGTCATTATCACATGGCTGTTTGTGGGAGCTTGCTGTGAACAAATTGGCTGCCACATTTGCTACATTACAACAGTGACTGCACTTCAAAAGTACCTCACTGTCTATAAAGTGCTTTGAGATGTCTTGAGCTCATGAAAGGTGCTAAATAAATGCAAGTCTTTCCTTTTTTTTCCTTCTACTCCAATTGCTGCTCAAATATTAGAGATGTCAGTGTATTAATAAAATAGATTCCATAAATTTGCTGCTGCACATAGCTTCCTGCTCTCCACCACTGGGGTACAACTCTCATTGTTGCTGAATGACTGAAGGTCTTTCAGTGCTTAAATTAACACTTTTAAGAGTGATTTCTCATTAGCCAGGCTTTCGGTTGCAAGAGTATTAAACTACTGCCTGAACTCACCTGTCGGGAGTGGGGGGGAAAAGGTCGTCATCAGAATTTAAGGCTGTTCTCCATTTTAATAAAAATTCTCAGTGACAAGTTAGCAAATAATACAAAGTGGAAAGGATTTTGGAATTCAGTCCCTATCTCAGCCTCGCCTTTCCACCCTCCCCTCCCCTTTACAGCTGTGAGATGCCTAAATGAACATTATCATCCATGTTGCTCTTGTGCATGAGATTCCAAGTCAAAACGCTCACAACCGGTTGCCCATTGTAAACTGATTCCTGTTCCAGCCTTTGGTAAATGGCCCTTGAGAAGTTGTGAGAAATTTGCGGCAAAATTGTCTTCATTAAAAGGCAGATTGATTAAAAAATATATACATACAATTGGACGTGTTCAATAACCAAGAGCACAGCAGGAAAAGTGAGACAGAATTTCTCCCAGTCTACAGTTGCAGATTTCTTCCCCTGTGTATTAGTGGGTCATCCATATGTATAACATCACATTGGTAGTCATGCTGCATCCTGTCTCTTTCAGAGCAATAGCCAGCACCTGCACTTAATTCTCATTTAAATGTCACTCAACTGCATGTGCCTTATGCAAGCCAAGTGTGGGATGACCTGGGATGTGCATTATACAATGATGGGACATGTGGTGTACAAATTGAAGAGTGCCTAGGGGGTAAGGCATGCTACTGGACTGGTAATCCAAAGACCCAGACCAATGATCCAGAGACATGAGTTCAAATCCCACCTTGGTTACTGGGGAATTGAAATTTAGTTAATGAATAAACCTGGAATAAAAAGTGAATATCGGTTATGGTATCCATGAAACTATCAGCTTGACATGAAAACCTATCTGGTTCACTAGCGTCCTTTAGAGAAGGATATCTGCCATCCTTTCCCAACGTATGCACGACTTCAGACCTACATCAATGTGGTTAACTCCTAACTACCCTCTGAAATAGCCTAGCAAGCACTGGGTTAGATCTAATCAGTGATGAGCTTCAGCACACAGACTGCATGCAGTGGTTTTTGTCGAGGTTCATCCCGAGCAGCTCCGTGACGCAGGATTCTGTGCTTCATGGGCTGTTCCCAGGAAGGCACAATGAGACAATGGAGGACCATCAGCTCAGCACAAGATGCTCTTTGGTCTGACTGCAACTCGTTGGTCTTCCAGTGCAAAACGACTTGAGTGCTGCATCCTGGCACTTTCCAAGGTCCAGGACTATGTGCTGAGGGACGCACTGAAGCTTGGGGCAGCCCCTGCAAAAACTCAATCGGGAAAGGCCCTAGCCTGAGGCCCTAGTTCGAAGCTATGAAACTCCTCGAGCTGTATGTTTGATATGAAATGAATATTGTATGTATAACCTGTAACTGCTAGCACACTGAGGCACCTCAAAGTGCCACATAGCATATGGAAAAAAACGATCTGGTTTGCACTTTATCTAACAGTGTAAAGTACTTTTACAAATTTTCTGAACAAAGTATATTCTTGGAAAGAGTAGACTGCAGCGGTTCAAGAAGGCAGGTCAACATCACCTTCTCAAAGGCAATAAGGGATGGGCAGTAAATGCTGGGCCCAGCCAGTGACACCCACTTCCCGTGAATGAATTTTTAAAAATCCCAGCAGCAAGATTCGTTTTTAAAAGAAAACCCTTCAGTGCTTTAACAAATGTCAAATTATTCTAACAATGCTTCTGGGAAGTAACCAGGTCAAATTATCACCTTTCTGTTCCATCGCCTTCCAATTCTGTTGGTTTGTTAAAAGCGCAGGCACTTAGCTCTGACACCCGCTTCAACGGCTCCCTGAGACTCCTGAAAGATCATGAAAGAAATAATGAGAATGCCACTTATTTCATTTATAAACGTTATGCATAAATGCAGTGTGCATTTTTCAGTTGTAACTTGTTGGGGGTTTGGTGCTGGATGGGGGTGGAGGTGGAGTAGGGGGGTGGGGTCAGGTCGAGTTATCGCTTTATGTGGATGGTTTTGCGAAGAGCCTGTTGAGAGTGTTGGGATGAAGCGTGGTGTGTTAGCACCGCCTCATAAGGCACCCGGTGCGGGTAGAGGCTTCAAAGCTCATTAGCTATTCCAAACAGCAGATTAAGTTGGCACAATCAAAACAGGCCAATTATAACATGACATTTCACCCTCGCTGAAGTGGATTGATTATGTCTCCATGCAGAGCGAGACTTATCGTTTGGAGAGGGCACAAAAAAAAACTCTCACCCGATATCCAATTGAGTGCTGAAATATCCTCCTCGAGTATATGTTGGAAAGGTACATGGCGTGCTAATCACAGTTTTCATTGATGAGAGGGAATTAATGATAGCCACTGTAATGAATTTTAAATAGTAGAAACTCTTACCATTTTCAGGGGTCTAATTAATCACTGAAACAGATAGTTAGTGTCATTACACGTGCCACCGAATTGTTTCCATGGTCATGCGTTTTCTTGCACTGCATAATTTGGTCCTGAGATGTAGCTGTAGCTAATGAACTAGGAATCGTCACAATATATAATTCAACTAATAGTAGCGAAGGTATTTTCAGCTTTTGCAGAGCGTTTCCGGTGACACCGATTAATGGTTAATTTTTTTTTTAGTATGTGTACATTTATATGCAGAGCAGATCCAGCTTACTTGACGCAGGAGAGGAACACGTCTGCAAGTTAATTCAGACCTTCAACTTATTAAGTACAGTCACGCTGAGATGAATCAAGGATGTCTAACAACATCCATTGAATCCCAGTCCCTCAGCATGCGCCCAGAAAAGATCCTGCTAAAATTAGTTTTTGTTCTTCCTCCTAGTGAAGAAGGTTTCATCACTGGCAGCAAAAACTGGACCAATTTCTATGGCATTTGGTGTAAAATGTTTTCAGAAAACTTAGAGCTGAAAGTCTTGTGTTTTTTTTTTAATCAGACTTGCATTTCTGTAGCACCTTTCACAACCACAGGATGTCCCAAATCACTTCATAGCCAATGAAGCACTTTTGAAGTGGAGTCACTGTGGTCAGGTAGGAAATGTGGCAGCCAATTGGTTGCACAGCAAGCTCCCGCAAGCAGCAATGTCAGAATGGTCAGACGATCTGTTTGAGAGACCAGAACTAGCAGTTTTAAAATAAGGGACCTCCCATTTAAGACAGGGATAAGAAGAATTTTTTTCTCTGAGGCTTGTGAATCTTTGGAACTCTCTTCCCCGGAGAATGGTGGAGGCGGGGTCCATGAATATTTTTAAGGCAGAGGTGGATTGACTTCCTTGTTAGTCAAGAATCTAAGGTTATCGGGAGTAGGCAGGAATGCGGAGTTGAGGGCACAGAGATAAGCCATGACCTTATTGAATGGCATAGCAGGCTCAAGGGGCCGAATGGCCTACCCCTCCTAATTCATATTTTCGAATGTTTTGTGTGTTTAGTGATGTTGTTTATGGGATAAATATTGATCCGGGCACTGGGGAGAATCCCCTTGCTCTTCTTCGAATAGTGCCATGGGATCTTTTATGCCCATCCTGAGAGGGCAGTTGGGGCTTCAGTTTAATGTCTCAGATTGAAAGACAGCATCTCTGACAGTCACTCCATCGCTGTGACATTGTAGTGTGAATCTCTATTTTGTGCTCAAGTCTTTGTTGCGAGGCTTGAACCCACAGCCACCTGGAAAAAACTCAGCAGGTCCAGCAGCATCGGCGGAGAAGAAAAGAGTCGAGGTTTCGAGTCCCCATGACCCTTCTGTTGAAGGGTCATGGCGACTCGAAACGTCGACTCTTTTCTTCTCCGCCGATGCTGCCAGACCTGCTGAGTTTTTCCAGGTAATTCTGTTTTTGTTTTGGATTTCCAGCATCCACAGTTTTTTTGTTTTGAACCCACAGCCGCCTGACTCAGAGGCGAGAGGGCCATCAGCTTAAACCAAGCTAACACAAAAGAGAGCTTTCAGTAAGGTTGATATTTTAAATTACGGGGTTCCTGAGGATTCTCCAAATGTCCGTCGTCGGGTGTCAGATGCACTGATCCGGGGATTCAGCTGCTTTCGAAGAAGATGCACACCGTTGAACCGCACAACATAATGGAGAACAAAAGCTAGTATTTTGCGTTTGAACTGTTCCCATTATCCTGTTCCGTACATCCGGGGTCCCAGTGGGCTTGAACACTGCAGGGCTCTCCGCATAGGGAAAGACGCGCTTGAGGAAGCAAGTGAAAGTGAAGCTTTCCGGAAAGCGCCAGGTTTCTTCAAAGCCATTTGAAGCGCAGTCGGTGACAGTCAAAAAAACACGACCGACCACTCTTCCTGTAACACCACAAACTGCAGGGGGAGAAACACGAATTTGCAAGAAGAGTTGTGGAGCGGGTGGCAAAAAAAAGTTAATATTTAGACTGCTGGAAATGACACCAAGCTGACACCTCGCATATGGCAGGGAAGCGGGTTTGAACTAATGGGACCTCTTTCTTTTGGACAGGGCTTAGTGAGACATTCCTGGAGTGGTAACTTTCAGTTTAAAGAAGGGATTGTCTTCTTAAGTAAAATTCGAGCTAACAATCCAGGTCTGAGGCTGGTTTGGCTTCTAGAGTGAATTAGTTTTATTTCATTCACAGGCCATTGAAGAGCTTCCCGCAGGCTCTTTGAGCCTTGTTCAGAGCACGGTCAACATCGGATATTTCAACACTGTCTGAGGTTTCAGACCCCATCGAGACCTCAGCAACTTAAATTTCCTCTTGTGAAAGGAAACAATTATGTGTTTGGGTCTGTGCACCCAAGGTACAGAATCATGGAATGAAACAGCACAGAAAGAGGCCAGTGGGCCCATTGTGCTACTGCTAGCTCCTGGAAAGAGCTATCCAATTAGTCCCACTCCCCAGCCTTTCCCCATGGTCCTGCAAATCTTTCTCTTCTTAAGTATTATGTTAACATTGAAGTGTTCAAGTAGTACCCTTCAGGTAGTTGTCAAGAGGCCAGTTAACAATTATAGAACTTGGCTGTACATATTTCCACATGCGTTAACAGACTGCAACAGTGAAGTGCTGTGGCTCAGATTGAGGGAAAACAAACCATCCCCTCCTGGCACTTCTATTCAAGATTCGGTTAACAAGTCTGACCTTTCCCGGATATTGATTCACCCAGGCTCCCGACCTGCGGGGACTGCAGTCAGCCACACTCTTGACCGCCTTTGGGGGGCTGTTGGTGGGGAAGTTTCCGCTGTCCTGCACACGGCTGCCTTTGGAAGTCCCTTGCAACCATCACGCTGCCATTGAATTAATGGACACCTAATAAAAATGAGAACTGTGAAGCTCGAAATCCTGCCCGAACCTCACCTGCAGCTACTGGATTTAGCAGCAAGCCGCTATTTCTGGTCGTTTGGAACTAAAATCCCATCCATCGTGCGGTTTCCATGGCGATCTTTGTCCCACAAGGTCAGGCTCGACCAACGATCGATGTCCTTTGAGCTGACAGCCCAGGGAGAAAGGACGAGGTGCCCTGGTCCAGGTTCCAGTTGCAGCTTGATGTAATCATCCAGTTGACAGGCGCATTTGTTAATGTGGATGGGGGGGTGCTCATTTGCTGCTCACTCGGACCCCAAGGCATTTGGAGTGTAAACGCTAAATAGGCTGGAATTGCACAGCTGCCATTACACCTCCTCTGGGACCACCGGCGTTTGTGTGGCTAGAAACCAGTGCAGTATGACTGCTCGGCCCACCACCTCACTCCTGAAGCCCACAGCCCGATCTTCAGCTGTGCCCCTGTGTGCGTTGACACTCCAGCGATGGGGGCTGAGCAAGCCCAGCACAGGCACGATGGGCCAAATGGGTCCTCCTATTCCATGTTATTCTCCGACTCTAGGAATTGTAGAACTGTATCCTAACCGTTTAAAAATGGTGGGGGGGGATGACCCAAATGCAATAATGCGCTCGTTTTCTGTTTCCCAGTGACGGAAGAGGGTTCTGGGGGGGGGGAAAAAAAGGCTGCGTCAAGTGAGCGAGATAGTGTGCAGTAATGCACGGTTAAGGGCGATGTGACAGGTTTATGCAATCATTCTTTTGGGAGAAATGAAGAACGTGGCTTGCGTTAGTGCTTTAATGTCAAAATGATAAACTGTTGCATTGCATTAATAAGAAAAAGCCACTGAAGCCCTCGCCTTTGGAACATCACAGTGAAAAATGTTGTTGAGTGAAGGAGTCCAGCTCAGCATTCTTGGACTGACACTGATTTAGTGGAGTTTAACCCCGGGGTCAATAATATCCACAAACTACAAGGGACTGTGAGACTCAGCTGCTTTTTTGGAGGCCTGATTCAGGATTTAGCATTTTGTTGTCAGTGTGTGGAATTCAGGAAGTTGTTTCACCATTGTCGGTGTCGGGTGCTTGGTTTAAAAATCAATTGGATTAATATTGAACAGGGCACAACTTGGCAATGACCTCATGACGCTGTAACAGTGGGGGTCCTCTGTTTTCTGATAATAAAGCATTGCATTTATATAGCACCTTTTGTGACTTCAGGACGTCCCATTCAAGCACCTTCTGCAATATAGTCATTCTAGAGTATTCTCTAGAGTTTAGAAGAATGAGAGAGGATCTCTTTGAAACATGCAAAATTCTTACAGGGCTTGACAAGGTAGATGCAGGAAATATGTTTCCCTGACTGGGGAGTCCCGAATCAGGGGACGTGGTCTCAGAACAAGAGGCAGGCTGGGATGAGGAAGAATTTCTTCACTCAGAGGATGGTGAATCTTTGGAATTCTCTACTCCAGAGGGCTGTGGAGGCTCAGTCATTGAGTATATTCAAAGCAGAAGTTGATAGATCTCTAGATAGTTAAGACATCAAGGGATATGGGGACAGTGCGGGAAGATGGCATTGAGGTAGAAGATCAACCATGATCTAATTGAATGACAGAGCAGCCTCAAGGGGCTAAATGGCCTGCTCCTCCTACTTCCTATGTTCCTGAGCCCCGTTGTACAGAAAATAGGCATAAATGGGTCATTTTCGGGTTGGCAAGATGTAATGAGTGGAGTACAGCTGGTGGTGGGAAAGGGCGAGCACCAGGTGGATTGGACATGTATGTGTACATTCTACATGGTCAAGATGGAGCTCAGACACAC
Organism: Carcharodon carcharias; assembly: GCF_017639515.1. Classification (NCBI taxonomy): domain Eukaryota; kingdom Metazoa; phylum Chordata; class Chondrichthyes; order Lamniformes; family Lamnidae; genus Carcharodon; species Carcharodon carcharias. The sequence continues at coordinate 221,321,566 of NC_054468.1, forward strand.
TAGATGGGGGAGTGATAAATGAATGCGTGCCTCCATAATTCCCGGTCTGTCATCACATGGAGCGGGCAGTGAAAGACGTTCACGTTTGACCTGTCCGCCCAGTTGGAGTGTTATCAATTCCCATTGACGGTGGCTCACACAACAGTCCAGGCATGGAACCGAGAAGCTTCTCTGTCCTGAGTTATTTGGTATTTCTTTGCTAAAATGCAGCTTAGGTGGGGATAAGAAATAGTAAAGGTAAGAAGTCACTTGTGGGAATAATTTATAGGCCCATTGACAGTAAACTCCGTCCTACAGTGTGGTTACAGGGGGAAATAGTAGGGGCTTGTGAGAAGGGTACAGTGATAAGCATGGGTGATTTTAATCTACATTTAGATTATGTAAATCAGATTGGCAATGGCAGCTTGGAAGATGAGTTCATAGTGCTTTCAGGACAGTTTCTTAGAGTACCACATGCTAGAGCCAAGCACAGAGACCTGGTAATATGCAACGAGACAGGATTAATTAATGACTGCATAGTAACTCTTTCGAGTACAAACATGTTTCCATCTGTTTCAGATGAAGTTACGTTGTTTCATAGTTTGCCATTGTGAGATTTGAACTCTTGATCTTGGGGTTACAAGCCCAGTACCATAACCACTTGGCCATTTAGGCCTCTAATAACCGCATAGTAAAGGAGCCACTAGGTAGCAGTCACCATAACATGATTGAATTTCACATTCAGAGTTCGTGGGAGAGAAGTGTGAGTCTAAGACTAGTGTTTTGAAATTAAATAAGGGCAATTATAAGGTTATGAAGAGAGGGCTGGCTAAAGTGAACTGGCAAATTAGGTTAAGAGGTAAGTCAGAGATGCAGTGGCAGATATTTAAGGAAATATTTCATAACACTCAGCAAAAATACACTATAGTAAGAAAGAAGGACTCCAGGAGAAGGATGGACCATCCATGGCCATCTATGGAAGTTAAAGATCATATCAAATTGAAAGAAAAAAGCATACAATCCGACAAAGGTTAGTGGCAGGTGAGAAGATTGAACAGAATAGAGGAAAAAGCAACGAATGACTAAAAACAAGGAGGGAGAAATTAGAGTACAAGAGAAAGTTAGCTAGAAATATAAAAACAGATACTGAGAGTTTCTCCAGGTATTTAAAAAGGAAAAGAGTAAATGGAGTGAATGTTGGTCCTCTACAGTGTGAGTCTGGCGAATTAATAATGGGAAATAAGGAAATGCCGGATGAATTAAACAGATATTTTGTGAAGGTCTTTACTGTAAGGATACAAATAACATTCCAGAAATAATTGTGAATCAGGAAGTGAAAGGGAGGGAGGAGCTTAAAACAATTACAATCACCTGAGAAAATTATTAGAACTAAAAGCTGACAAGTTCTCATGTCCTGATGGGCTTCATCCTAGGATCTTAAAAGAAGTGGTTGCTGAATAGTTGATGCACTGGTTTTAATTTTCCAAAGTTCCCCAATTCTGGAAAGGTCTCATCAGGTTGGAAAATAGCAAATGTAACTCCTCTATTAAAGATAGGAAGGATCAGAAAGCAGGAAACTATAGGCCAGTTAGCTTAACATCTGCCATAGGTGAAATGTTGGAATATATTATGAAAGAGGTTATAGCGAGGCACTTAGAAAATCTCAATGCAATCAGGCAGAGTCAACATGCTTTGTGAAAGGGAAATCGTGTTTAACTAATTTATTAGAATTCTTTGAGGAAGTAACAAGCCATGTGAATAAAGGGGAACCTGTGGATGTGCTGTACTCAGATTTCCAGAAGGCATTTGACAAGGTGCCACATCAAAGCTAACTACATAAAATAAGAGCTCATGGTGTATGGGGTAAGGTATTAGCATGGATAGAGGATTGGTTAGCTAACAAGAAGCAGAGAGTAGGCATAAATGGGTCATTTTCGGGTTGGCAAGATGTAATGAGTGGATTGCCACAGGGATCGGTGCTGGGGCCTCAATTATTTATAGTCTATATTCATGACTTGGATGATGGGACCGATTGTGTGGTTGCTAGCTTTGCTGATGACACAAAGGTAGATAGGAGAGTAAGTTGTGAAGAGGACATTAGAAGTCTGCAAAGGGATATGGATAGGTTAAGTGAGTGGGCACAGATTTGTCAGATGGAGTATAATGGGGGAAAAGGTGAACTTGTTCACTTTGGCAGGAAGAATAAAAATGCAGCATACAATTTAAATGGGAGAGATTGCAGAACTCGATGATGCAGAGGGATCTGGGTGTCCTGGTACATGAATCACAAAAAGTTAGTGTGCAGGTACATCAAGTGATTAGGAAGGCAAATGGAATGTTGTTGTTTATTGTGAGAGAAATGGAATATAAAAGCAGGGATGTTTTGCTCCAGTTGTCTTGGGTATTGGTGCGACTGCTACTAGAGTACTGTGTACAGTTTTGGTCTCCATATTTAAGAAAGGACATATTTGCATTAGAAGCAGTTCAGAGAAGGTTCACTCGACTGATTCCTGGAATGAAAGGTTTATCTTATGAGGAAAGGTTGGATAAGCTAAGGGCCTATATCCATTGGAGTTCAGAAGAATGAGGTGATCTTATTGAAACATATAAGATCCTGAGGGGACTTGACAGGGCGGATGCTGAAAGGATCTTTCCCCTTGTGGGAGAGACTAGAACCGGGGAACAGAGTTTAAAAATAAGGGGTCTCCTGTTTAACACAGAGATGAGGAGAAATTTTTTCTCTGAGATTCGTGAGCCTGTTCAGTTCTCTTCCCCAGAGAGTGGTGGAGGTTGGGTCATTGAATATTTTTAAGGCTGACTTAGATAGATTCTTGATTTACAAGGGAGTCAAATGGTATGGGGGGGTGGGGGGGGTGGTGGTTTGCGGGGGTGGAAGAAGGAAGGTGGAGTTGACAGCACAATCAGATCAGCCATGATCTTACTGAATGGTGAAGCAGGCTGAAGGGGCCCAATGGCCAATTCTCCTCCTGATTCGCATGTCCATCTGTTTTTAAGCCACATTTTGGCGTGGGCGACGTAAAAGGTCACATGATCTGAAAACATTTGAACTGGGCCTATAATTGTTATTCCCCCAAACCCACTTTATTCCCTTCAGTTTAAATCACATTAAAGATTTTTGTATACTTGCAACTGAAGTTGCTAATCTGTAACTCTTTCGAGTACAAACCCGTTTCCATCTGTTTCAGATGAAGTTACATTGTTTCATAGTTTGCCATTGTGAGATTTGAACTCTTGATCTCTTGATAATCTTTTAAATGAAAACCAAATCAACAAAATTGGGATAAATCAGGCACAGCCCCTAATTCAGGTCAGCTGTAAAACCAAGGACAAAGTTTAAAGGAACCTTACAAACTTTAAATCAAAATGTGATTAAAGGGGTCAACAAAACACCCCAGTCCCCGCGGTGCCCACCGAGCACGGAAGGCCTCGAGAGTGTCAGCAGACACCGAGTGCTCCCTCTCCAGGGACATCCGGCAGCGAACGTAGCCGCAGAAGAGGGACAAACAATCGGGCAGGACTCCACCGTCGATCGCCCACTGCCTGGACCTGTTAATGGCCAACTTGGCCAGGCCCAGGAGCAGGTTCACGAGGATGTCCTCCTCCTTCCCGACCCCCTTCTGCACCGGGTGCCCATAGATCAGGAGCGTGGGGCTGAAGTGCAAACAAAACATCAATAAAAGGTTTTTCAAGTAACTAAAAAGGGAGTGCAGCCTACAACATCCTATGTATACATGGTCCACGGACTCCACAAGACCGCAAAAAGGGCACGTGTCCTGAGAGTCCGTGAACCTATGCATCCTCTTATTATAGGGGACTGCTGCATGCAACACCCTCCAACCCAGGTCCCCGATAGAAAGGGGGAGGACACCTCCGTAGAGGGCCTCCCATCGGGGGCCTCCGCCGCCGGACGGCAACAAGGCACGCCAGGGCGTGTCCGGGCGACGGACAAGGGCAAGAAAATGGAAGGTGTGCAGCAGCAGTCCATACAAAAAGCCCCTCTTTGCCATGCCAAAAGGCACGGAGGGCATGTCCCCGAGGCGGCTCATATTGCGGGGCACCAGCACCCGAGGGAGGGTTCGGGGCTTGGAGCCAATGTGGAATTCTGTCCGAACAGGGGAACGTTCAGACGGAAGACCACCGCGCACCTGGGCCACCTCAAGACCCAAAATAACGTCGGGTCCGAGCACGACCGTTCTCAGGTCTTGGATGGCATCGGCTGCGACCTGGACACTCACAGACACGCGTCGCGCCAACTCCTGCGGGAGCATCCAGCCCAGTCCACCCAGCACGTCCCCAATCCTGGTCACCCCTGCGGCCACAGCCCTCCTCTCCGCTAACCACTGAAAAGGATGGAGGGGCGGATTCCTGAGCAGCGTCTCTCTGACGATAGCCGCTACTCCTGACGGGGGAGAGCTGCGTCGCGAGGCGACCACTTTCCAGACTTTGATCAGGTCCTGGTAAAAGACGGGCAACGCCTGCAAGGAGCCACCGAGGCCCAGCTGTTCTATAAACAGGAGCTGCACGTCATAATTCAGGCCGTGCACCTGACGGAAGAAATACGTCGTCAGGGCACACCATCTAGGAGGAGGCTCGACGTAGAGGTATCGCTGCAGGGTCTGAAGGCGGAAAGTCCCCACCTGTGTGCGTAGGCACAATAGCGCCTGACCACCCTCCCTAAGCGGGAGACTCAGAACCTCGGCCGCGACCCAGTGCAATCTTTTGTCCCAGAAGAAGTCAACTAACAATCTCTGGATTCTTGTGACAAAGTCCGGGGGAGGGGTCAAAGTGACCAGCCGATACCACAACATGGCGGCGATCAGCTGGTTAAATGGAGGTAACTCTTTCGAGTACAAACACGTTTCCATCTGTTCCTATTCATATGACGTTACATTGTTTCATAGTTTGCCATGGTGAGATTTGAACTCTTGAGCTTGGGGTTACAAGCCCAGTACCATAACCACTTGGCTATTTAGGCCTTAAATCACATTAAAGTTGCTTCAGGAGCATTCTTAATGTTATTGGCTCCACCTGTCCAATGAGAAGCCAAAAGAGAGGGAGGAACCTCGGGGTATGCAGTTCACTGTTTATTCATGTCAACTATATTCTTTTAAACTGAGGCTAGCTCAAAGGGGGAAACACAGAACTTAATGTCTTTACTATCGCCCGGTCCTTCCATGTCCCGCCCATTCCAGTATATGTACTGGAAGTTGAAAAAGCAATTGGATTGGGGATTTCTGAAACCTAACATTGGGCTCAGGAGTGCCTCGGCCTTAAGGTGAAAAACCCGCTTGGGCAGTGCTGATTATGATTGCACCTTTCACACTGAAAATGGTCAGCAACGCTCTGAAGTCCCGTTGTAAATAATGGAAATTGATGACTGTTCTGGGTGGGACGGGGTTAACTGAAGGTCTTGAGAATCCCAGTCCTTTATTACCCCATCAATTCCTTTTAACCCCTCATGTCAGTTGCTCCAGGATCACGATGTCCCTGGGCAATGATGAAAGAACCAGTTGTAATTATAGGCAAGGCCATAGGCTGAGACCATTTTGCAAGACTGCTGAATCTCCATTTTACAGCAAGTGCCTGGGATATGGCAGAAATTCCCAACTCCAATGCTTTTTTTTGTTCAGAAGGGAGAAGACAGACTTTACGTTTCAAATGAAGGTCAGTAAATTATTGCGAAGCATATTATTAATCTTAAATTCATCCAACTAATTTTAGTTTCAAAGAATTTGATGGTTAGGTTAATAGTTGCGTGTTCCACCTTCACCACCCCCACTCCTTTTCTTTTTATTCATTGTTTGCCAAGGTTACATATCGATGGCCAGTGACAAGGTGGGCGAGATTTACCTGCACCCTGCACCTGAAGAGCATTTTAGAACTATGAGACACCCTGTTCCCCTTTTACATGCATTCTGTAGCCTGGAGCTATGGCTAGTGATGATTTACCTTTTACTTCACCTCAAGAAGTTCGCCTCTCAGGTGTCTTCATTCCAGGCTGACATCTCTCCAGTCTTTCCTCGTGACTCTGGCCTTGTGTGCTTCTCTCTGTTCTCGTCGAATGATTTCTTTGCTTGTTGGAGTCCAAAACAGGAGGCAGTACTCCAGGAAAGCTCTGTACAGAGCGCAGTACAGTATGATCAGGGCCTCCCTCCCTCTGGCATGGACCCTTTGGCTATGTAGTTCACCTATCCATTGGACTTTCTTGGCTGCTGCTCCCCACTGTTTGAACATGTGAGGTCCTGTATCTACTAAGACTCCAAAGCCTCTTTCAGCTTCATCCTCAAATAATTCGGCGCCATTTCTGGAATACACGAGTGGCCCATTTCCCTTACTATAGACAGGCTGGGATTTTCCAGCCCCGTCATGCTGGGACCCGGCGTGGAGATTTGACGGCACAGCCAAAGGTCTATTGACTTTGGGCAGGACCAGACAATCCCAGCGATGGGCGGGGCCGGACAATCCCAGCGGTGGGTGGGGCCGGACAATCCCAGCGGTGGGCGGGGCCGGACAATCCCAGCGGTGGGCGGGGCCGGACAATCCCAGCGGTGGGAAGGGCCGGACAATCCCAGCGGTGGGAAGGGCCGGATAATGCTGCCCGCTGTGTTGTTAACACTTGCCTGCATTAAGTATCATTGACCATTGTTTGGCCAACTCACATATTCAGTTAACTCATTTGTTCATCTCCCCCCCCACCCCGCTTGCCCTACCCAACTTGCTGCAATACGAAATGTTGTGGCATCTGCATATTTGCCCAACTTCCCTGAGTTTCTGAGCTTTAAGTCAGAAATGGTGCTGTGGGACCCCACTCAGCCCTTCACACCCCACCCCCCAAAATATCTGGAATTTTTCCTCTAGCCAGCAAGGGTTGTTTTCTATCCTTCAACCAATTTCTTATCAATGCTAAGTTTTGACCAGAATTGCCAAAGCCGTGAGCCTGAATGGTAGCTTTGCCTGCAGAACTTTACCAGATGTTGCTGAAAAGAGAGACATGTTATCAAAAGCTTTTTGCCTTGCACTCATCAGGGCAAATGCAAGAATGCCAAATTTCAAACTCTCACAACAATTTATACTACGTGAGAAAAGGGTGACGATTGGTTGACATTTTGACTGCGCCTTTTTTTAATTACCCGGGAGCTTGGGGCACGTATAGTGCCCCCCCCCCCCCCCAATTCTTTCTTCATGACAACACCTCAGCCAATCAGGGTTTTCCTGCCTATCAATGAGCACCCTTTTCTCCTGTCGTATAAACTGTTGTGATTGTTTGAAATTTGGCATTCTTGCATTTGTCCTATGTGTGTAAGATGAAACACTTTGGCAACATGTCTCTCTTTTCAGCAGTCATGCAAATTCTGTCCTACCAAGCGATTCTTTATCAGATGTCTTTTGGAGCTTTAAGTACATAGTGGTGTAGGGTTTGCCACAGTTTGTTTGGATTGACACTACCTCAAACGAAATAAGATGTAATTGCACTTCCCCCACCCCCTGTCTAAAGCCATGGTGACTACAAATGCCAAGTTACCTGGAGTGGCGGCTGACGCAGATTAATCTGTCTACCTTGTCAGAGTGAAATTTTGACAGGTGATAATTCTAGTTGAGCTCCTGTTACATTGCATAGTAGTAGGTTGGGCTGCAAGCATTCATTGCACATGAGCCTCCACTTGGCGATTAGACTGTTAAATCCGGCTGTGCTCAGAATCATACTTATCCTTATGAGCGATTGGACCATCTATCAGTATAAAAGCAGTTTCTATACAGCCTGTCTCAAGGCTGTTCCTAATCCTTTCCAAGGATATTTTCATCCTATTTAGACAGCTGAATTGTTCTGTGGTATGGTCAGATTAATTTTAATGCTGATTAATTAGGTGGTAGTGAGTTTGAAAAAAAAGTTGTATCGTACATCTCCTTACCAAATCCTTAGGACACCCCAAAGCAGTTCACAAAATCGGTGGAGTTTTTGTGGAGAATCTGCTGTTGTCGTGTTGGTAAGTATGAGTGAATTTTTTAATCAAGACACCACAGCCAGCAACGGGGGCGATGGATCAGTTAATCCGTTTTGACTTTTTTTTTTGTAGGGCCGACTGAGGGAGGAATGTTGGCCAGGAGAACGTCAGTCATGAGATTTTCTTTTCATTCACCTGAACAGGAAAATGAGGGCTTGTTTTATGGCTGTGGCAGCTAGCTGGTACCTCTGATGATGCAGCACCCATAGAAAGAATAGAAAGAAAGACCTGCGTTTATATAGCGCTTTTCACAACCACCGGCTGTCTCACAGCACTTTACAGCCACTGAAGTACTTTTTGAAGTGTAGTCGCTATTGTAATGTAGGAAACACAGTAGCCAATTTTCGCACAGCAAGCTCCCACAAACAGCAATGTGATAATGACCAGATAATCTGGCTTTGTGATGTTGATTGAGGGATAAATATTGGCCAGGTCACTGGAGATAACTCCCCTACTACACTTCTTCAAAATAGTGTCATTGGGGTCTTTTACATCCACCAGAGCAGGCAGAAGGGGCCTCAGTTTAGTGTCTTATCGAAATGACAGCACCTCTGACAGTGCAGCACTCCCTCAGTACTACGCTGGAGTGTGGGCTTTGATTTTTGTACTCAAGCCCTGAAGTGGGACTTGAATCCAGAACCTTGCGTCTTAGAGCTGAGAGTGCTACCAACTGACCCATGGCTGCCTGTGGTATTGGACTCTAATATCAGCTAGAGAAGAGCTGGAACTCCGGCAACCTTTGACCCAGAGGCAGGTGTGTTACTAAGTGAGCTAGGCCGTAGGCAAAAGATTCCAAAGGAGATGGGATTGCATGTACTTTGATGAAAACAAATCAAAGATCCAAGTTATCATAGAATAGTTACAGTACAGGAGGAGGCCATTCATCTGTTGTGTCCGCATTGGCTCCATGGAAGAGTAACTTGCCTAATTCCACTTCCTGCCTTTCCCCTGTAGCCCTGCAAACTTTTTCTCTTTGGATGCTTATCTAATTCCATTTTGAAAGCCACAGTTGAATCTGCTTCCATCATGCTCTTAGGCAGTGCATTCCAGACCCTAATCACTTGCTGTGTAAAACAGGTTTTTCCTCATGTCGCCCCTGGTACTTCTGTTATTCATCTTAAATATGTGTCCTCTGGTTCTTGCCAGTTTCTCCATATCTACTCTGTGCAGACCTCTCATGATTTTGAACACCTCTACCAAATCTCCTCTGCATCTTCTCTTCTCCAAGGAAAACAGCCCCAGCTTCCCCAATCTGTGCTCGAAATCAAAAGTCTCTTATCCCCAGAGCTGCAGTATGAGTTTCTGGCATTGCAAGGGTTAATGTGGGACTGGGAAACAGTGCCGCCCACAGTGTAAAGAGACACTGAGACCAGGGTCAGTTGTGGACTGGGCAGAGACCTGTGTAGAAGCAAGCATGGAGTTAGTTCATAACTTGGGCTATACCCTGTATATATGTACATAGTTATGTGTTACCAATAAACACTTAGGCTGGAATCTTCCAGCATCCCTGTGGGGGTGCCAGCAAGCCATTGAAATCCCCATTCCCATCGGCAGGACTGGAAGATCTTGCCGGTGTGAGGGGCTGCAAAATTCCTGCCTTAGTGTTCAAGCACACAAGACTCAGAATCTCTTCGTGAGACCTACTGAACAGACGTGCAACATACAACAGGAAGCATTTTGTAAATTGTGGTCAAACGTAATCGACCCTTGATTATTGTTCGGCTCATTGCTTGAAAGGATATTCTATACATCAGTTTTGTATCCTGAGTCAATAATGAACATTTGTATGTAACCTGCACCCTCTGGGTGTTGGTCTTGCATGTAGGGAACATCAGTATCCTTAGTGTGAGAATAGAGATAGTTTGTAATGTTAATAACAAACTGCTGAGGGATTGATGTAGATCTTAGAGGAGGAGATAAGATATACCATCCATTGTAATGAGGCAACATTGCTAACAAGATGTTTCCAAGTAAGAACTCTGGTGGTTAATTAAGAAGGCAAATAACTGAAATATAGATAATGGAAGTTCCACTGTAAGGTAATCTTGTTTGTGTTTTAAAAAGAAAATTACATCTATTATATCCAACTATATAATCATCTCTGCTTCAAATGACTGTACAGGAATATGCCTAAGAGGGGGAGTGGGTGCCATCTCTAAGATGAAGACGTTCTAGATACAAATATTATTAAATGGGAGAGTTGGGCAGTGCATTACCAGGACAGAAGTTAACTACAGAAGTTAATGACTTATTTTACTTGCATTGGGTTATGTATCACTGAGGGAGCCTTTGAAACCTTTGGATGTCTCAAAGTGCTTTGCAATGAACTACTTTTGAAGTGTAATCACTGTTATAATGTAGGAAACATGGCAGCCAATTTTTGCACAGCAAGCTCCCATAAATAGCAATGTGATAATGACCAGATAATCTGTTTTTGAGGTGTTGATTGAGAGATAAATATTGACCAGAGCACTGGGGATAAATCCCCTGCTCAGCTTCAAAATAGTGCCATGGGACCTTTTACATTCACCCAGGTAGGCAGATGAGGCTTTGGTTTAGCATCTCATTGAAAAGGTAGTGCTTCCGACAGTGCAGCTGTCCCTTGGTACTGCGCTGGGGTGTTAGCCTGGATGTTTGTGCTCAAACCCTAGAGTGGAACTTGAACCTGGCTCCTTCTGACTTAAGAGGTAAGATTTCTACCAATTGAGCTAAGCCTGATGCACATGAGCTTCCCCACTGATTCTGGTTGCATGACCTGGACTGTGGAAATTTGGGGTGAAAGAATTCTACAATTCTTAATTTTACCAACTGCTCTTATGGAACGTTTGTTAGTTATTTGCTTCACAATATTTAACTGCATTCAGCTGTAGTAAAAGAGTCTGGCACATATAGGGTTAATGTGAGACTGAGCACAGTACTGCTCACACAGTGACATAAGAAGGCACATGACCCTGACAGTGTGGTGTTGAGCAGAGACACGTATAGACCTAACCATGCAGACAGCTTGTACCCTTTACTGTACATGAGCAAATAGTTCTAGCAGTTAATAAAGAGTTACAGTTAACCTGCCAAAGACTACGAAGACCTCTTTAAGACATACCCCTCCGTAACCAACACCTTCCCAACATGGTGGCAGCAATGGGACAGAAACTCAGAACTTCGCTAAAATGCAGAGACAAACCGAAATGCTGGGAGACTGAGAAAGATTCAACAAAGCAGTGCTTAAAATTGATATAGTTTCTTTGGAGGGGTATTAATACCTTGAGCTCACTCCCCCGTCAGGGAGTTGAGGCTTGAGTTGGAAGTAAGGCCTATTTTCAAGGGTAGCCTATAGGCATGTCAATACGGTAACTTTGATTTCTTGTCCCTCGAGATATTATCACTGTAAATATTGTAGAACATACTCTAACCTGCAGATTTTACTGTGCAACACCGCTGAAGTGTGGCTCTTACCAATATTTCCAGGTTGGTTGTGTGGTGGCATTGTGAAATTTATTGATACCTTTACAAGGTCTCACGTGCCCCCGAGTCACTGAAGTAGATATCTAATCCTGTTTTCTAACTCATTTCTAACCTTTGTTCCTGCTAACGTCAACTGTGCTGTGGCTGCGCAGAAAATTGTGTGGAAAGGTGCGCTGGCCCCCCCCAACCAACGCCAAATGTGGTGTCGGATACAAAGGCAGAATTACCGTGGACGCTGGAAACCTGGCAGCATCAGTGGAGAGAGAGAGAGAGAGAGGGAGAAGAAACAGGCCGGGATTTTCCAGCCTGCTGGTGACGGGACTCACCGCCGGTGATTCAGCGGCCCACTCAGAGCCCACCCACTTTCGGTGGGACCAGACGACCGCCACCCCCCCCCCCCCCCACTACCCACCCGGGGGGGGTGCGGGGCAGGAGCCTGAAAATCCCGGCCGGGGCCTGAAAATTCCGGCCAGAGTTCATGTTTTGCGGTTGGCTTGTCCGCCAGAAAGCCGACCATCCGACTTGAAACGCTAACTCTCCTTTCCCGCTTTGCAGGCGCTGCCTGGTCTGTTGGGCGTTTCCAGAATTTTCTGTTGGTGTTGTCAGATTGGACGTTCCAATTTGTACTCTTGTGGCACCTACAGATATCGAATCTCTTGCCGACAGATTGTGAACTGTTCAACCCTGAGCTTCTAGAGCCTGCTCTAACAGCCAAGAAGCCACCTCAATGGCAATTGTTGCTCTCCTGCTGAGGGATGACTGCAGAAAGATTGATGACGCTCTCAATTCAATTGCGTGTCCAGCTTTCCTTGAGAAAATCTTTTCTCACACAAGGGATTCAAGCAAAGCTTTTTTGTGATCTATTTAAATATCCCCAGCTGTAGTACGATAATTAATTCATAAATCGCAGGACTTTGTGTGGAGACTAAATGCCAGCAATGACCACCTGGGTCAAAAAGCTGGTTTCTGAGCTGCAGATGGCCCGTAATTCTCCGTGTTGATTTTAATCAGATGTCCCCGCAATGTACAGCATCATGGAGTGGTGTATCTTTCAACTCCACTTAAACAACATCCTTAGCCATGTGTGTGTCTCCTTGTCTGTGTGTGCGTGTGTCTCCTTGTCTGTGTGTGTGTGTGTGTGTGTGTGTGTGTGTGTGTGAATTTGTGTCAGTATGCATGTATCTCCTTGTCTGTGTGTGTGTGTATATTTGTGTCAGTATGTGTGTGTCTCCTTGTGTGTGTGTGTGTGTATGTGTGTGTGAGTGAATTTGTGTCAGTATGCATGGGTCTCCTTGTCTGTGTGTGTGTGTGTGTGTGAGTGAATTTGTGTCAGTATGCATAGGTCTCCTTGTCTGTGTGTGCGTGTGTCTCCTTGTCTGTGTGTGTGCGTGTATTTGTGTCAGCAAGTGTGTGTATCCGTGTGTGTTTGTGTGTGCATGCGTGCATGCATGTGGATATTTGTCTGTGTGTGTGTGTATGTGTGCATGTGTGGATATTTGTGTCAGCAAGTGTGTGTGTTTGTGTGTGCATGTGTGCATGCATGTGGATATTTGTCTGTGTGTGTGTGTATGTGTGCATGTGTGGATATTTGTGTCAGTATGTATGTATCTCTGTCTTTCTGTGTGTGTGTGTGTGTGCACGTAGATATTTGTGTCAGTATGTGTGCGTCTCTTTGTCTTTCTGTGTGTGTGCATGTGTGGATATTTGTGTCAGTATGTGTGTATCTCTGTCTTTCTGTCTATGTGTGTGTGTGTGTGTATTTGTGTCAGCAAGTGTGTGTGTCCGTGTGTGTTTGTGTGTGCGCACGTGCACGCATGTGGATATTTGTCTGTGTGTGTGTGTGTATGTGTGCACATGTAGATATTTGTGTCAGTATGTGTGCGTCTCTTTGTCTTTGTGCGTGTGTGTGTGTCTTTATGCCCAAAATTTTACAGGGCCCCGTTGGGAGGCAGGGGAAGGTTAAAGTCAGGTGGGATGATGGGGGGCAGGGGGCTTCATGCCTATCACTTTCCCACTGATCCTGACATTTTTACCAGTGACAGGGAAGGTGGCAGATGCCCTTAGGCTAACTGAAGGCCTTAAATGGCTAATTAGGAGCTACTTAAGGGCCTCTTCTTGCCGGTGCTGATATCTTACCAGTGGGGATAGATGGGCACTTCTCCAAGTTGGGAGACTGCCAGGTGTAGCACCAGGTTATACATATGGCCTCCCTTCATGCTGGAGGGAGCGATGGGGCCTTCCTGATCGGGCCCACAGAGGCCCACCCCATCCTCCCGGTGGCAAGTGCTGTCACTGCTGAAACTTCCCCTCCCTGTTGTCATGACCAGCTTCTCCCCCCCACAACACCCACACCAGGGCCTGCCTTGATTGGCCCCGGTGAGCCTGACCTGACATACCTGCCGTCCGGACCGCCTCTCTGGTCTCCTGCAATCCCGGCAGTGGCCACTTGCTACTGGTGGCACTGCTGGGACTGGAGTTGCCAGCTCTCTGATTGGCTGACAGACCTTGGCGGCTGGACCTCATCTCTTAAAGGGGCGGAAGGCACGACTGCAGACAATTAATTGCTGGAGGTTCCATGAATGGCCAAGGCGGGGTTGTCATTGACTTTGTAGGGGATGGACGAGGCCAACCCAATCCCATTAAATCCCAACGTGTGTGTGTGTGTGTCTGTCTGTGTGTGTCTGTCTGTGTGTGTCTGTTTGTGTGTGTGTGTCTGTGTGTGTGTGTGTGTGTGTCTGTGTGTGTGTGTCTGTGTGTGTGTGTCTGTCTGTGTGTGTGTCTGTCTGTGTGTGTGTCTGTCTGTGTGTGTGTGTGTGTGTCTATTTGTGTGTGTCTGTGTGTGTGTCTGTGTCAGTGTGTGGGTGTGAGAGTGTGTGTGTGTCTTGTCAGTGTGTGTGTCTGTGTCAGTGTGTGGGTGTGTGTCTGTGTGTGCGTGTGTGTGTCTGTGTCAGTGTGTGGATGTGAGAGTGTGTGTGTCTGTGTAAGTGTGTGTGTGTCTGTGTCAGTGTGTCTGTGTCTGTGTGTGTGTGTGTGTCTGTGTGTGTGTGTCTGTGTCTGTGTGTGTGTGTCTGTGTCAGTGTGTGGGTGTGAGAGTGTGTGTGTGTGTCTGTCAGTGTGTGGGTGTGTGTGTGTGTCTGTGTCAGTGTGTGGGTGTGAGAGTATGTGTGTGTCTGTGTCAGTGTGTGGGTGTGTGGGTGTGTCTGTGTCAGTGTGTGGGTGTGTGGGTGTGTCTGTGTCAGTGTGTGTGTGTGAGAGTGTGTGTCTGTGTCTGTGTCAGTGTGTGGGTGTGAGAGTGTGTGTCTGTGTCTGTGTCAGTGTGTGGGTGTGAGAGTGTGTGTCTGCGTCTGTGTCAGTGTGTGGGTGTGAGAGTGTGTGTCTGTGTCTGTGTCAGTGTGTGGGTGTGAGAGTGTGTGTCAGGCTGTGTGTATATATATCTGTTTTTGCATGCCTGTGTTTTGTTGGACAGGATTGACAGTCAAACTCCTTTGAAAGCAAAATAGTGCGGATGCTGGAAAACTGAAATAAGAACAGAAAGTGCTGGAAATGCTCAGTGGGACTGACAACATCTGTGGAGAGAAACAGTTAATGTTTCAGGTCAATGACCTTTTCATTGTATGGCGGAATTAGTAAACTTTGCAAAATCGGATGACTTTGAGCTACCATGAGAGGAATGAATAATTGGCCTTCTGATGTGTGAACTGTGCAAAGAAATACCCGGTAGTAATGATGCAGCTATGAGCGATTAAAGTGTAACTTTACAAGCTAGTGTAATAAACGTGGGGAGAAGCATTATTAGTTATAGAAAGATAAAAGTTGATTAGGTCTGTTCTTCAAAGATATTGGAAACTGTTAAGTCAGGAAGTCTCATACTGAGGGAAGCAACTTTGAGTGAACAGCTACAACCGTTCACATGAATAGACTGTCTTCAAAGGTTTTACGAGCAGATCCGTCTTGAGGTCTTATCTTTGACGTTGGCCTTTGATGTAGGAAAATGTGGTGTATAAAGAGCGTGGTTTTCAACAGTTCTTCAAAGGGCCCGAACGATTCAGAAACTGGAAGGACACTGGGCAGAATTTAATCCCCCGCTCCTGCCCAGGGTGAGTTTGGAGGTTGGGGGGCGGGGGTGCATTTAAATGGGCGGAAGGGTGCTGGTTGGGCACTCTGCCACCTTCTCGCCTCTGCCTCGATTAACACTGGGCCTCGGGACCACCATCGGTTGAGACCCTTAAGCTGGTATTCAACCCGCGACGGGCTGGGTGGTCATTATGCGGGAAGCCTGATTAACAATTGAACCCTGCCCTCCTTGGTTGCGGGCTCTTGGGGGTGGGGTAAGGTGGGGAGGGGGAGGGGGTGGTTGGCGAGGTGGGGAGCTCCCTCCTACAAAGGCACTCTCAGTGCCTGATCAAGTTAACCAGCATCAGGAAGGGAAGCGATTGGGGAGGGGGAGCCTGCTGAGGGCCACACCCCCCACCCTTGCGGGTGCACCCCCTCACCCTCCCCCCCCCCCCTCCTCCAGAGATCCTGACCCCCATCCACACACACACACACACACACACACACACACACACATACACACACACGCACATACACATGCACACACACGCACACGCACACACACACGCACATACGCATGCACACACACGCACACGCACGCACACACGCACACACGCACACACACGCGTGTGCACACACGCGCACACACACGTGTGCACACATGCACACACACACGTGTGCACACACACATGTGCACACACACGCACATGTGTGTGCACGCACATGCACACACACGTGTGCACACACACGTGTGCACATGCACACACACACACGCACGCACACACGCACGTGTGCACACATGCACACACGCACGCACACACACGTGTGCACGCACACACACGTGTGCACGCACACACACGTGTGCACGCACACACACACGTGTGCACACACACGTGTGCACACACACGTGTGCACGCACGCACGCACACACATACATACACACACACATACACACACGCACACACATACACACACGCACACACATACACACACGCACACACATACACACACGCACACACATACACACATGCACACACATACACACACACACACACATACACACACATATACACACACACACACACACACACACACACACACACACACACACACACACACCTGAGCAGGCCTAGGCTCTCAGCAATTGTGGGCCTCACCCTGAGTGCAGTTGCCACCGTTGTCTGTTGGCACTGCCTGCTATGGACAGCTGCAAGCCTCTGCTTCATCCCTGATCTCGGAGAATGCCCGCTGGGCATGGCCGCTTAAGTGCCTGCGAGATGACGCAGGGTCTCACTGGCTCTCCAGCTGGCAGGCGAAACCCCCCCCCCCCCCCCCCCCCCCACCCCCCCGGGGTTAAAATTCCACCCATTCTCTGATACGGATTCAGTTGCTGCATCAAGGAAGTGCATTCCGTATATTAGCCTGCGACCTGTTTGATGCTTGCTTAAAATGTACTGTTGTGAATCATAAAGAAGATTGACTGCTAACAGTCACGTGTGTGTGTGCGTGTGTGCACGTGTGCGTGTATGTGTGTGCACGTGTGTGTGCGCGTGTGTGTGCGTGTGCGTGTGTGAGTGTGTGCGTGTTTGCCCGTGCATGTGTTTGTGTGCGTGTGTGTGTGTGGTGTGTGTGCGTGCGTGTGTGTGTGGTGTGTGCGTGCGTGCGTGTGTGTGTGGTGTGTGTGGTGTGTGTGTGTGTGCGTGTGTGTGTGCGTGTGTGTGTGCGCGTGCATGTGTGTGCGTGTGTGTGCGTGCGTGCGTGTGTCTGTGTGTGCGTGCGCACGCGCGCATGTACTGCTCGTGCGTGTGTCCTGCATGTACACATGCCTACGTACACCTCCAGACAATCCTGCCAGCCAATGGGCAGTTCTAACTGAACTGGCAATGAAAGCTGAACGCTGCTCTGTGCAAAAATCACTGCAGGTACTGGAAATCTGAAATAAGAAGAGAAAACACTGGGAACGCTCAGCATGTGAGGCAGCGCCTCCGGAGAGAGAGAGAGAGAGAGAGGAACCGGGTTAATGGGCAGTAGTTGATGCCGGTGACTGGGATCTTGCTGGCCAGATGGAGAGCCGGCGAGAAGCTCCACGTCCCCTCCTCTGGGGAAGGCCCACTGATGTTGAGGGCCTCTCTGGCACTTGTCAGGACAGGCCTTTCCCAGCACCAAGGACCAGAGGGGCAGAAATCCCACCTTTTGAGGGCCACCAAACAATCCCGCTGGGTGGGGTGGACCGCACGGGGAACTCCATTTTGAGGTAGGAGTTTGGATTAGATAAAGGATAGCCTCGGCTCCGGTTGGGGGAGGGGGGTGGTGTTAACACAGGAGGTTTCACAGGACCCCGAGCCCGCCACTGGCAAGCTGCCTCCAGGCACCTGCTGGGCCTGACCCTCAGTCAGGTGCCCATCCTCCTGGTAGTATGTCCAGATGGCCCACAAATGGGTACTTAATTATGCTGATCGGTCACTCAGGCTGTCCTGTGTGGATCGGTCACTCGGGCCGCCCTGTGCTGATCGGTCACTCGGACTGTCCTGTGCTGATCGGTCACTCGGGCTGTCCTGTGGGGATCGGTCACTCAGGCTGTCCTCTGTGGATCGGTCACTCGGGCTGTCCTGTGCTGATCGGTCACTCGGGCTGCCCTGTGGGGATCGGTCACTCGGGCTGTCCTGTGGGGATCGGTCACTCGGGCTGCCCTGTGTGGATCGGTCACTCGGGCTGCGCTGTGTGGATCGGTCGCTCGGGCTGCCCTGTGGGGATCGGTCACTTGGGCTGCCCTGTGCTGATCGGTCACTCGGGCTGCCCTGTGGGGATCGGTCACTCGGGCTGCCCTGTGCTGATCGGTCACTCGGGCTGTCCTGTGCTGATCGGTCACTCGGGCTGCCCTGTGGGGATCGGTCACTCGGGCTGCCCTGTGCTGATCGGTCACTCGGGCTGCGCTGTGTGGATCGGTCTCTTGGGCTGCCCTGTGGGGATCGGTCACTCGGGCTGTCCTGTGCTGATCGGTCACTTGGGCTGCCCTGTGCTGATCGGTCACACGGGCTGTCCTGTGCTGATCGGTCACTCAGGCTGCGCTGTGTGGATCTGTGCTGATCGGTCACTTGGGCTGCCCTGTGGGGATCGGTCACTTGGGCAGTCCTGTGCTGATTGGTCACTTAGGCTGCCCTGTGCAGCTCGGTCACTTGGGCTGCCCTGTGCTGATCGGTCATTCGGGCTGCCCTGTGCAGATCGGTCACTTGGGCTGTCTTGTGCTGATCGGTCACTCGGGCTGCCCTGTGCTGATTGGTCACTTGAGCTGTCCTGTGCAGTCCTGTGCGGATCGGTCACTCAGGGTGCAGGCCTGGACCATATACAGAGATAGGGAATGGGCGAGGCCACGGAGGGTTTTGAAAACAAGGATGCGACGTTTAAAATCCAGACGTTGCTTAACCAGGAGCCAATGTAGGTCAGCGAGCATAGGAGTGATAGGAGAACAGGACTTGGTGTGAGTTAAGATGCAGACAAATGCCCAACATAGTTCTTTGCAACATTGAGTGACTGAGTGAACTCGATGGGCTGGTGCTGGAAAGAAAGGGAGAAAATGTGATGTTCCTATCTGGAGATTGATCAAAATTCACAACGTTTCTTGGCAGCAGTGTGTGTTTTATACTTCTCAGCGACATTACAACATTGAACCATCTGAGAAATTATCCATTGGTACCAACTGGGTTCAAGGTTTGCAGATTTACTGGTACTGAGGGAATGCACTGGCATAAATCTCTAATTTTGTTCATGGGACGTGGGTGTCGCTGGCCAGGCCAGCATTTATGGCCCATCACTCATTGCCCTTGCTCAGAGGGGCAGTTAAGAGTCAACCACATTGCTGTGGGTCTGGAGTCACATGTAGGCCAGACCAGTTAGATTTCCTTCCCTAAAGGGCATTAGTGAATCAGTTGGGTTTTTACAACAATCAGCAATAGTTTCATGGTCAACATCTGACTTTTAATTCCAAATTTTTATTGAATTAAAATTTCACCATCTGTCCTGGGGGGATTTGAACCCAGGTCCCCAGAGCATTACCCTGGGTCTCTGGGTTACTTGTCCACTGACAATACCACTACACCACTGCCTCCCCAGATCATTGGAGTCTGGTTCATAAGCTGTCCTTTTGATACCAGCAACTTTCTTATTGATTGTCTTTGGAGGTGAGGAGGATTAAAATGGATATTATCCAATAAACTTTCCAGTTATCAGTTATGTAGTATCGTATTGTTATAGACAGGAGGGGGATTCATTGGAACAGCCCTGATTTCTCTACTCGCTACCCGTCCATAAACTGAAAGATGTTTTTGACTTTTGATCTCCCCCGTTATAAGTGATGGCTTATTTTCCCCAACTCTTCAGTTTTGAAGTTATCCAATCCTCTATTAATAACCCCCACAGCAAACTCGAGATCAGGTAAAGTAAGAGGGTTGGTTTATTTTACACGCACACACAAAACACAGCAAAGGGGTTTTGCAACGTCCACTCCTTTTTATTATGCACTCAGCAGTTGGCAGGCTGAAACTGTTGCCGGGTGATTGGTCTTCCCAGAAGCGGTGACTTCCTCGATAGAAGAAGGCATGTAGAGATGAATGACTCTGATCGACACAGGTACAGGAGTTCCATTGTTCCAGTAGTTCACAGTGTAGATGAGGGCCAGGAAATTTACGCGGTCAGAGCTCTTTCTGCTGTACCTGTTAGATAGTAAAATGGTAGGCTGCCTGGGTTCAGTTCCACACGGGTTACAGGTTCTAGCAGCTTGGGGTGGTCATGTGACATACATCCCACTTCATCCCCTGGGTGTTGGGCAAAAGATGTATTTTTCCAGGTCTGGAATCTTGAGGTGTTTAATAGAGGAATCGGGGTCCCCTTTGTCCTTGCAGACATGCAGTCTCTGTTGGCCACAGCTCTGCCTTAGAAATGTAAAAGGGTGTTGGTGCATTTCTTTGGAATTTGATTTTCTGCAGTCACAGAGATGTATAGATAACGAGGTCCCTGCTGGTTTCTGAAGGTTAGAAATTCCTCTGGCATGATTCATGGCTAATCAGGATAAAGCCTTGGTCCATTTTAAAAGTAAAATCTTGGTGACTCTCTTCAGGTTACGTTTGTTGCACTTGACCAGGGCTGGCTAGATGTGGTGCGATAACAACAACAAAGAGAGAGGTTTTAAAACCTTCACCCTTGTTTTCAAATCTGTCCATGTCCTTGCTCTTCCCTATCGCTATAAATCTCTTCCAGCCCCACAACCCTTTGAGATATCTGTGTTACTCTAATTCTGGCCTCTTATTCATCCCCAATATTAATCGCTGTACCATTAGTGAGCCGTGCCTTCCGTTACCAAGGCCATTAGCTCTGGAATTTCCTTTTCAAACCTCTCTTCTTCCCTATCTCTCTGTCCTCCTTAAAGCCTTTCTTTTTGGCTGTGTCTGTGTCAATTCTTTTTTTATATAACATCGCTATGAAGCGCCTTAGCATGTTGTTCTATATTGAAGGCACTATATAAACACTATTTGTTGTTGTTAAGGTTATGTTCCCTTTTCCTGGGCTCTCCAACCAGAGAAACAATTCCCTCTATTTAACATTTGAGACAGACCTTTTAATCACCAAAATAACACTCAGCAGTTTACAAGGAAGAGGCTGGTGCCCCGAGCAAGGGTTGCATCTGTAACTAATGTCTTGCTACCAGGGTGCTCATTAACTGGCCAGTCCTCGATCTCCAGCCTCGTCCAGCATTCATTACGAAAGGGGGAGGCAACATGATAACTTTGTCTCCTTTTATTCTCTCCAAATTGGCCTGCCTTCAGTGCGGCAGCAAAATGAATGTGGTTGAATGAAAAGTAGCTCGTCAAGTGCTGGTCACACGATTATTCCTCTGAGCCTGAAGGATCTGAAATAAACTTGTATGTTTGTAGAATGTGATTAAATGCAAGGCTCGCAAGCATAAACATTGTTTAGCGTGGGTAATTGAACATGGACATTAGTACAAAATAGTTGTTTGAGCTATTTGAGAATTGTTATCTTTGATAGAGGACACCCAATTCTGTAAGGACCCTCAAAATTGATGCTTGCTTAGAGAGGAGGAGATGATTGGGAGACTGCACAGTGCATGTGTGTGGCTGGTATTGTACCAGTTCCATGTCGAGTGTTTGTACTGATAATGAGCCTGTCCATTATCTAAATGAATTGGTAGTCTGAGCACATAAGGTTTTGTGAGATTATACTGCTCTGGCAGTATGTTAAATTTTGTACTGATTTATGCCAGAGCTGAAAGAGCGAGGCATTAACATCCACCGTATCAGCCTTGAAACTAAATAACTGCGAGGATGGCTTGACTCCAACATGGGGAGCTTGACAGAAGAGACCGTGGTTTAATTACTTTTTAATACTTCCTGGAGAAGAATGCGGCCGCCCAGGCTCGGAAACACTACCCTCGTGCAGGAATGTTTTATTGCCTCCTAATAGCTTTTTTTTCTGATGGGGGGAGAGAGAAAGCGAGAGAGAGAGAGAGAATTAACCCTGACTACAAGCAACAACCACTGATCGACAATTTGAAAAGGGATTGGGTCTGCCAAGGACTATGTTTGAAGAGGGTGGTCTGTATTCTGAGTAGATCCTGATGTAATTTTGAGCCAGGTGTTATAAGAGTGCACAGAAGTCTTTACTACCTAGAATGTCAGCCTTGGTTGAGTGGGTAGCTCTCTTGCCTCTGAGTCAGAAGGCTCCCACTCCAGAGACAAAATCCAGGTTGACACTCCAGTGCAGTACTGAGGGAGTGATGCATTGTCAGAGGTGCCTTCTTTCAGGTGGCAGGTTAACCTGTCTCTCCTCTTACAGTCCAGAAAGCCAGATGGTGAAGGATGATAGTAGATCCAATCTTTCCTCAGTCCTATATTTATTTATGGAGTGAAATATTACAAACATATACCTCCTAACTCAACCACTCACAGTTTCAGCAAGTGTCTCTTGATATGTGCTCAAGTAACACCGCAACTAATGCCCTCCATCTACATATAATATACCCTTATCAGGCATCCCAAAATCTGGAAGGACACAAAAACCAGGCCCCGCCCTGGAAATTACAATCCCCATCAGGCATTGCTGTCCATCACATCCAGGTCATGGTGCAATGATCCTCTGCTCTTTGGGTTTGGACTTATTTACTCCTTGTCAGGATTAACAGCACGGTAGCCACCTGGTCTGCCCCACATCATCCCTTCCCTGGGGCAGAGAAATCAGCCCGGCTTTAAGTTTTATTTTATTATTATCCTATCCCAATGCAACCCCCTCTCCCCCCACCCCACCCACCCACCACCACCCCCACTCCCCACTCCTGACCCAAAATCTGGAAAATCCACAAAATTGGCACACGTCCGGTCCCAGACTTCCTGGATACAGGGTCCGGTACTTGCGTATTTAATTAAGATACCCTCTCAGGTGGATGTCAAAGATTCCATGGCACTGTTTCGAAGAAGAGCAGGTAAGTTCTCTCCAGTGTCCTGGCCAATATTTATCCATCAATCAACATCACAAAAACAGATTACCCAGTCATTATCACCTTGCTGGTTGTGGGAGCTTGCTGTGCACAAATTGGCTGCCGCATTCCTACATCAAAGTGACTACACTTCAACCAAAACCATTTAATTGGCAGTGAAGCCTGGAAGATGCTATGTAAATATGTAACTTACCTCTTTCTGGAGTGTGAAATTCTATCCATTGATAATGTTACTTAAGAACAAGCTGGTGGATAAATATATGATCATAAGAAATAGCAGCAGAAAGAGGCCATTCAGCCCCTCGAGAGTGCTCCACCATTCGATAATCATCTGCCTAAACACCATCTTCCCAACACTGGTGGAAATTTTAATTTAGAACAAAGCTAACCACATTCATTTATATCAAGTCTTTAATGTTGCAAAGTATCCAAAGCCTTTTTTCAAGAGTGAAGTTATTTTCTTCCTAAAAATATCAACAGAAATAATTTTACCCTTTAGACTCTTGGAGATAAACTAGGCACACGCAAGGTCAGAGATCAATTCCTCGCTTCCTAATCAATCATGTATGACTACCTGTCATTTCTTGCGTGAAGATTAAGGGTCATAAATATAATTGGATAATCACTAATAAATCCAGTCAGGATTCAGGAGAAACTTCTTTACCCAGAGAGTGGTTAGAATGAGGAGCCAGCTACCACAGGGGAGTAGTTGAGGTGAACAGCATTTAACGGGAAGCTAGATAAGCCAATGAGGGTAAAAGGGGCAGAAGGTTATGCTGATAGGGTTAGATGAAGAGGGGTGGGGGGAAGCTCTTGTGGAACATAAACACCAGCATGGACCAGTTGGGCCGAATGGCCCAAATAAATATCGTAACCTGTTCCACTTGCAGGGTGTAATGAGCCAAATCAGGCTACTTCTGTATGTCGAACCAAAATCTATCTGGAACCCATTCCCCTTCTCACACCCATCAGCTTTTTTTACTTTGTTGAAATTTCAACTAATTCAATAAGAAACTCGACCTGTCCAGGGCACACAATCCTTGCAGGAGCCCCCTGTCTGTCTGCTCTTACCTGCCTTTTAATATTCAGAGTTCCAGCTTAGTTATGTCTTTGTTCCCCTCCAGCTGTTTTTATTGAATAATGTTTTATGGTTACTTCTGGCACAGGCACATGCAGTGTTTATAAGGAACAATGGTGCCCATTCTCAGCTATTGCATATATTTAACTTCCACAGTAATTACTATGTTCAGTCTGGTTATGCTGCAGCATTAATTGGCAATCTGTGTAAGTGGAGTGGGCTGTGCTTGATTCAAAGCTCCCACCCTTTCACCAGCAAAACCGTGTATTAAGCTTTGAGCAGTCTACTCCAGAAACTATTAAAATTCCCTACATAAATGTTCTGCAGACATTGAAAGTCTCAAGTGGTGGCGCAGT
The DNA here is from genome assembly GCF_017639515.1 of Carcharodon carcharias. Taxonomy (NCBI): domain Eukaryota; kingdom Metazoa; phylum Chordata; class Chondrichthyes; order Lamniformes; family Lamnidae; genus Carcharodon; species Carcharodon carcharias. Next base: position 221,346,025 of record NC_054468.1, read on the forward strand.
GGGTTATAGGAACGTAGAACTTTACAGCACAGAAGGAGACCATTCTGCCCATCATACCTGTGCCAGTTCTTTGAAAGAGACGTTCAACTGGTCTCCGCTCCCCTGACTCTTACCCCAGAGCTCTGCAAATATTTCCTTCTTGAAGCGTTTATCCCATTCCCTTTTGAAAGTTACTATTGAATCCACTTCCGCCGCCCTTTTGGGCAGAGCAAGGGCGGCCAAGGATTCCACGAGCAGGATTGTTGCTTCGTGGTTGGGACCCTGACATCGGGCCACTTCCAGGTCCCGGCCCCACGTCACACAGGCTCCTGAAGCCAGGCGCGATGTTCAGTTGGCTAGCCAATCGGTGGTCCGGGTTGCTGCTCGCTGTCCAATAAGCGACAGTGGGTGGGCAAGCTCTTGAGGCTGGAGAGCCAATTGGCAGTCCTCCAGCCCTGAGATATCGGCAGCCCCACCATCAGAGGTGGAGTTGCCGAGGTAGGTAAGTGAGAGAGAGGTCCGCTCAAGATGAAGGTAGCTTCTGAAGACTTCTTAATAAATATGGCACAACTGGCTACAGCTGCCATACCACTACTTTAGTGGGGGAAGTCAAGGAATCTCTTACGCTACACTTAATGATGTAACTGACACTTGACTGGTCGCTGGTAGCATTGTGCCTTAAATAAGAAGCATTCTGCTGCTCATGATCTACATCTCTTACAACAAAAATATCTTTAATTTTGCTGAGAAAAGAGACATGCTGTCAAAGTTTTTCACCTTGCACTCATCAGGACAGTTCGCAAGACGTTCTGTCTATCACACAATTGAGTAATGTGGTATCTGAATTTCAGTGCCGGTGTGATGCCATATGACTGAATGACTGGCAGATCGTATCAAACAGCACGTCCCTTTGGCTGTTCACAACAGGCAAAATACTAACAGTACCTAATCAGTCAGTGATTGCGAAACTCAAAACATAGTGTCCAGCATTAGATGTGATTCTGCAGTTGGACAACACCTATTAAGCAATCCTGATTGTGCTAAGAATTATACTGAAAGCCAGTTTAAGATTATCAGTCTGACTCACAGTGTGGCTCACTTGCGCATGCTAGAAGCCACATATAATCACGCACAAGGCCCTGTCTTTTGCAGACAGGAGGAGCATGTCCACAAAGTTTTCAACTAAACAAAAGCTTGGGGACAGCAATTCCCTGGTTCAATCCTCGTGGCAATGCCTTGAACAATCAAAGTTAACCTGTCTGGTTTGAATTTGAACAAAAGCTTGGCAGTTAACTGTTCCTTGGTGCATTCTCCATGGCAAAGCCTTTACCAATCAGAAACCACTTGCAAACCAATCAGCACTCTCTTCTAATGCAGTATAAATTGTTGTTTCCCTTTACTATTAGTATTCTTGCGAACTGTCTTGATGAGTGCAAGGTCAAAAGTTTTGACAGCATTCTCTTTTATCCGCAGTACTCAAGTTCTGTATTGCCAAACAAGAAAGGTCTTTAATAAAAAAAGACTTGCTTACTGACAGCTGGATTTGACATTAATAACTATCTGTCATTCAATTTTACAGAATAACCACTGGCTGTCTTAAAGGGAATTTTGACAAAAAATAAATAATAAAGTAATAGGAGAAGGGAAGAATCAACCAAAACCAAACCTGTTGATGACCTGAACCATTAGTGCCATAACTGGAGCTTCAGGTTGTCTGAATTAGTATCATGTGGGGAGAGGTGAAAAGGGGGAGAGAGGAGAGGTGAAAAGGGGGAGAGGGAATTAGTCTTGTTTGTATTTGTCAATAGCTTTGGTCACTAGGCAGAAGAGCAAATAATTAAACAAGAATCTTGATCTGAAAACCTTCATATGAAGCCTCAATGGGCATAAACAAAAACCGTTCTTGGCTGCTTCATTTTCAGCTTATCTCATAGAAATATTCGCTTGTCAGCGATTTGTTCTCTGGAGGCTTATTGGCTGTCGTCCATAATTTTACACATGGCCATTTGGGGATATAAGCACATTGTGAAGGATGATGGGTATCAGTACGGACAACCTGACCACTGTCATTTAACAAGGTGACAGCTTCATCCATCTCTGCATTAAAGATGCACAACACTGTGCGACACATGTGCCTCTTTCCTGCCCCTCTCCACCACAGCAGCTAACACATTGAAATCACTGCAGCCCCTGCAAGACGCAACTAAGCGTGCACGAACCTGACTTAAAGGAAAATGCTGGGAAGAGTCGGCAGGTCAGGCAGTTTCCGTGGGGAGAGGAGGCTCAGAGACCCTGAGTGACTGTGGGGCTTTGGCTCTCTTTTGGAGCGTGGTGATTGATGCAAGTGGTGCCAACATTCTGCAGATCCACCCAGGAGATCTAAAGGTAACATTCGGTGCAGTTCCGTTTCCCTCTTCCCACCCCCCCCCCCCCACAACAGAACAAAGCAGCGGGAACGATTGCCACAGACAGAAAGAATGACGTTACTGCGAGCGCTGCAACCCTATAACTCGGGTCCGATGAACACGTCGCTCATGCTCAGCTTGGGGACCTGGATAAAGATGTGCATTCCTGTAACGCCTTTCAAGCACTTTACAGCCAATGAAGTGCTTTTGAAGGGTAGTCACTGTTGCAATGTTGGGGTTGCAGCAGGCACTTTGCGTTCCGCCATGCGATAATGGCCAGATAACTTTTTTTCAGCAGTGTTGGTTGAGCGATGAGTGTTGGACAGTTCACCGGGGAGAATCCTCCTGCCCTCCTTCTTCTGAGGGAACAGACGGGACCTTTGGGTTTAATGCCTTACCTGAAAGATGCCACCTCTGATAGTGCCCTCAGTGCTGCACTTCCAAAGAAAACCATTCCTTGGCACTCCTCTGCAATGTTTGGGCACAAGTGTTGGGAACACCACCACCTGGAAGTTCCCCTCCAAGTCACACACCACCTTGACTTGGAGATATATCGGCTGTTCCTTCACTGTCGCTGGGTCAAAATCCTGGAACTCCCTCCCTAACAACACTCCCTACACCACATGGACTGCAGCGATTCAAGAAGGAAGCTCACCATCACCTTCTCAAGGGTAACTAGGGATGGGCAATAAATGCTGGCCCAGCCAGCGAAGTCCATATCCTGTGAATGAATTAAAAAAAACTTGCGTTTATATGGCACTTTTCAAGAACACCGGACGTCTCAAATTGTTTTACAGTCACTTTTTAAAGTGTAGTCACTGTTGGTAATGTAGGAAACATGGAAGCCAAATATGTGCACAGCAAGATCCCACAAACAGGAATTTGATAGTGACCAGATGATCCGTTTTTTGTGATGTTGATTGAGGGATAAATATTGTCCAGGACGCCGGGGTGATCTCCCCTGTTCCTCTTCCGAACAGTGCCTTGGGATTTTTCCCATCCAGGCAGATGGTGCCTCGGTTTGACGTTTCCCTGGAAATTATGAAGATTTGGAGTAGACCCAGTCAAAAAAGGGGATGGTATAAAATCGGCCAGCACCATGCTGTAGGCAGATAAGAACCCGGTGTAAAGATTGGAAGAGTTTGGTGCATCGCCTGTGACTCCGGCCTGCCATTTGAGTAGCTGGGAAGACCAGCTCAAACCTGCGAAAAAAGCATTCCGTGTCTAACCGCTGGTGAAAGTGGCTTGTACTTGACGCTGATAGTTTTTCACATTAACACAACAGATGGAAAGAATCCCTTCACTTCCGTTTACACTTCAGGAGACCAGAGGACAATTGCTGCCAGTAAAAGCCACAAGGCAGGGTTGTTTATTTGGATCTAGCCTGACAATGCTATTTAATGGACTGCCTCCAGCGGCCATGTGTCTGCCTGATGCTCTTGTTTTAGCACCGTTAGCTTCAGCTTGGAGCCCTGCTGACTTAATCTGTTTCATTCCCTTTAACAATCCCTCCGGTACATTCTCCTGCCTTTGTGGATCGCACCCTGAGTTGGAGACTGTGGCTGACTCTCCAGTGCAGTACTGGGGGAGTGCTGCACGGCCGTCTTTCAAACAAGCCGTTCAACGGAGGCCCCATCTGCCCCCTCAGATGGACTGAAAAGATCCCATGACACTATTTCAAAGAAGCTGGGCAGGGGAATTCTCTCTGTTGCCCTGGCTACCAGACCCTAAATAACATCAATAAAAAATGTACAGATTATTGTGGGATCTTGCCGTGTGCAAATTGTCTGCTGCATTTCTTTCTTTACAGCAATGACTGGACTGCAAAAGAGCTTCATTGTCTGTAGCTCTGGGACATCCTGAGGTCATGAAAGGCTCTATAAAAATGCATGGTTAACTTCCTTTGATCTCTGTTTCTTGCGTGCTTTATTCTCGTCTGTTTTAACACAAATTTACCTTTTAAAGACATGAACAGTGAGTTTTTTGGCGTACCCCCCCTTCCCCCCCTCCCTCATCCACCCATATCTCCCCACCCCATCCCAACCCAGCACCCCAGCCTCTGAGTCTTGTGCATCACTGTCCTACCACTTGGCTGGAACACAGGCTAGTCTCATCTCTGGAGGGTTCTTGATGGGCATTGTTCCATGAAGACAAGTGGAGCCCCTTGCACCGATGATGCTCGCTCAGATCTGAACTTCCCTCCTGTTCTTCTGTACCTGCAGAAAATCATCACAACAAGGCTTGAATTCTTCAAAACACTTCACAGCCAGCAAAGGACTTGAATCTGGGTAGAGGGTGGCATAAGTGGTAATGTCACTAGGCCAGTAACCCAGAGGCTGAGGTTAATGCTCTGGGGAACCAGGGTTCAAATCCCACTGCGGCAACTGGTGAAATTGAAATTCAGTGAATTAGAATCTGGAATTGAAAGCTAGTCTCAGTGATGGGGACCATGACGAGTATCATCGGTTGTTGTAAAAATCCATCTGGTTCACTAATGCCCTTTAGGGATGGAAATCTGGCATCCTCACCTAGTTTGACTCTTAACTTCCCTCTGAAATGGCCTCACAAGCCACCCAGTTGAAGGGCAATTAGGGATGGGCAACAAATGCTGTCCTTGTCAGTGAAGCCCATGTCCCATGATCCATTAAAGACGGATCGATTTGCAAGGACCATGTGAGAGAAGAAGAAAATAGAGATTTGCATTTACATAGCGCCTTTCACAGCCTGACGGCACAGCAAAAAGCAGCAGGCTCTCTACTCTGTAGGAAACGCAGCAACCCATTTTGCGCATAGTAAGGTCAAACAAACAGCAATGTGACAACAACTGGATTATCTGTTTTTAGCTGTTGGCTGAGGGATAAATGCTGTCCAGGACACTGTGGATAACTTCCCTGATCTTACTTGAAGATAACTGTCCTGTTCTGACTCGAGTGCTGTCATGGGATCTTTTACTTCCACCCGAGGGAGCTAATGAGGCCTTGGCTTAAAGTGTCATCTAAAAGCCGGCATGCCCGCCAGTGCAGCACTGCCTCAGTAGTGCGCTGGAGCATGAGACTGGATTATGGTGTTTGGGCCTGTGGATTGGAACTTGAACCCACAACCTTCTGACTCAGAGGCGAGACACACGGAGGACGTCTGTCCGACTTGAACATCTGTCCAACTTTGGGATGTTGTTGATCTACAAGTAGTGTGGCTGAGGATATGTGGCCTCAGAAACCAGACTTGTGACCACATGAAAATTGTTGGTTTTTCATAGGAGGCTGTTTGAGATTCCTCACAGCAGACAGAAATGTCTCTTTTTTTTTGCTGCATATTTAGGCAGTCAGAGATTCAGATTCAACCGTTAGCATTTCTAGAATTATTTATTTTCTCTCTGTTTCCAATACCCTCTGACTATGTAACTTCAGCTGCTTGCCTGTGGTGTGTTATTAAAATGGGTTAAAGAGCTTGTCTGTTGAAATTAATATGGTCGGCACATTTTAGTGGCTTCGGATTTATGAGATTCCACCGCTGAAAGTGAGGCACGAACAAGGGATTTAGGGAGCTTTCTTCTGGAAGATGAGTCATAATTTAACCCAGGTGATCAAATCTTTCCAAGATATTCTATCTGGAACATAGTGCAGTTCCGCGGAGTGTGGTTTATAACGGCTTTACATTGAAGCTCGTGGCTAGGAGGGCGAGAGGAGTGTGCAGGTTTTCTGTAGTGAGGGAGGATATTGAAAAGTGAGTTAGAAGGCTCGGCGAGTGCATCTAGCGGAAATGGCCATTCAGTTAGGAAATTGCTAGCCACGATCCCTGGTCTGCGTTGAACGAGGGGTGAGGGATCTCAGCTACAAGGTTAGGTTGGAGAAGCTGGGGAAGCTTTCCTTGGAGTGAAGGAGGTTGAGGAGAGATCTGACAAAGGTGTACAAGATCATGACAGGTTCAGGTAAGGTAGATGGAGAAAAGCAGTTCTCGTTGGCTGATGGGACAAGGACTAGAGGTGGGGCACGGATTTAAGATTTGGGCAAGAGCTACAGCGGGGAGGTGAGGAAGCACATTTTCTTACACTGCGAGTGGTAATGACCTGGAAGTGGTGGAAGTTGAGATGATAAATGATTTCAAAAGGAAATTGGATGGATGCTTAAGGGAAATAAACTTACAGGGCTACTGGGATACAGCAGGGGAATGAGTCTGACTGCATTGCTCTACAGAGAGCCAGCATGGACTCGATGGGCCAAGTGGCCATCTCCTGTGCCACAATGACTCGGTGACTGCATGAATTAGATGATCTCGCCAGCCGAAGATGTACTCTGCAATTGGCCTCAGTGCCACTCACGCTTGGACAGATAAATCCACCTTGATCACTTTTCAGCGAGCCTTCTGTAAGGTAACATTGGCATCAGGGGAGGTCAGGCTCAGGTTCAGCTATGATTCCCCCACCAAAGTGAAATCAGATTGATTCACATCATCAAGCCTATCACACATGAATAACAGCACTTTGGCTCTGCTGAGTGACTATCATCTAGCTGCCCCACATTTTAAAGAGGGCAGTGAGAAAGTCGTAAAGGAAACAATGGGCTGAATGGCCTCCTTTGAATTGCATCATTCTATGATTCCACAGGAGAGGCAAATAAAGAACCGAACATATGAGTTAGGAGTGGGGGTAGGCCACTCAGCCCCTTGTGTCTGTTCCGCCATTCAATAGGATCGTGACTGTAACCTCACCTGCCCATTCCTGCCTACCCCCGATAACCTTTCACCCTCTTGTTTATCAAGAATCTATCTTAAAAATATTCAAAGACTCTGCTTCCACTGCCTTTTGAGGAAGAGAGTTCCAAAGACTTACCATCCTCCAAGAGAAAAAAAATTCTCCTCTGTCTTAAGTGAGCGAAGCCTTAGTTTTAAAGTAAGTTCTGGATTCTTCCACAAAAGCAAACATCCTTTCCATATCCACTCTGACAAGACCCCTCAGAATCCTAAAGGTTTCAATCAAGTCGTCTCTTACTCTTCTAAACTCTAGTGGCTGACCAGCCCAACCTTTCCTCATAAGACAACCCGCCCATTCCAGATATTAGTCGAGTAAACCTTCTCTGAACTGCTTCTCGTGCATTTACATCCTTCCTTAAATAAGGAGACCAATACTGTACACAGAACTCCAGATTTGGTCTCACCAGTGCCCTGTACAACTGAAGCATAATCTCCCTACTTTTGTAATCAATAGGAACCCAACTGATTTATTTTTTGCAATAGCTTGATAAATCATGGAAGCAAGGCCTGACAAATCTATTTGCAATACGGGTCAGGATTTTTGGGATGCCAGAGATTCCCATCCCACCATCCAAAGAGGCGGTGCGGAACTGATCCCCACCGATACTGGCCGTGCCGCAGCCATTTTAATGCTCCAAGAAGCATTCATTGACTGGAGATGGGACTTCCATCCCTCACTTGGGAGGAAGTCCCACTTCGGAGAGCTGCTGGCCAATATTGGCCAATATTACCGGCAGCTCCCTAGTCTCAGCAGTGGCGCTGGACAGGACTAGGACTCCAACTGCAAGCAGATCTAGATCCCAGGAGTCTGGGACTAGGCGAGTTGTTGGGTGGGGGGTGGCGGGTGTTGCAGGGCAGGGAAGGGAGGGGAGGTGAGGTGAGGCCAGGGGTGAGTTATGCCATGTGAATCTAGCTGGTGTCCCACAGGGCTGAGATTGCGGGAGGATTAATACTTGGTTGCTGGTGGCTGGAATCCAAGGCTTGGCCTCTGGCGATTCAGTCACTGGTTGCTGCTCCTCGGAGGGAGGTTGGGCCTTTTGGAGGTTCAATGCCTTGTTACTGGTCCTCAACTTAACATTCGGTAGTTTGTTTTTTATTTGGCCCTGGCATGTGGGCGCTCCTGGCAAACCCCTAGTTGCCTTGAGAACTTCCTGGTGGATCTTCTGAAATTGCTGCTGTCCTCGTGATTACAGAGCGTTGAACAGAATATATGGCACAGAAATAGGCCATTCAGTCCAACCACTCAATCCTCCTCCCATCTTTTCTCATCTAAATCTACCATTGTAACCATCTATTCCCTTATCCCTTATATGGTTGTCTAGTTTACCCTTACGTGCATCTAAACTATTCACTTCAACCACTCCCTATGGTAGTGAGTTCCACATTCTCACCACTCTTTGGGTAAAGAAGTTTCTTCTGAATTTCCTATTGGATTTACGTACGAGCATCGGATTTCTTGGTGACTATCTTATATTAATGGCCTCTAGTTTTCTTTGCCCCACAACAGGAAACATTCTCTCTGTATCCACTCCATCAAAACCTTCCACAATTTTAAAGATCTCTAGTCGGTCACCCCTCAGCCTTTTTACAAGAGAAAATAGACCCTGCCTGTCAATATTTATGCCCTCCCATTTCTGTATCATCCTTGTCAATCTTCTCTGCACCCTCTCAAGTACCCCTACGTCCTTTCTAAAACATGGTGACCAGAACTGCACACAGTGCTCTTAAGTGTGGGCTACCCAAGGCTTGATATGGGTTTAGCATAACCTCCCTGGCGTTTGGAGAGTTCTGGAGAGACAGGGGCGAGTTACAGGTCTAGACGTTTCTGGGGTGCAGCTTTGAGCAGGTTGATGCTTAACCACTGGTTCAAATCCTTGGAGGTGCACCCTGTGGCTCTTGAGGTACAGGTTTAGACTTTTGGGCAATGTAGCTATGGTTAGTGATCCTGGGGATGTAACTTTGTTGAGAAGGCAAGCCACTATGATGTCTGGCTATCTCTAAAGGTGTTTCCAGTAAATTGCCGGGGATTAATGCGATAGGTTGCCAAAGGGGTAGTGGTCAGTGCACACCTTTCATCGTTGCCCCAACTGGAAAAGCTTTAATGAGATTTGACTCACCTTCTATTTTAGTTTTGATTATGCAAGGCATATCATTCTAAAAAATAATCATATGCAGGAGTGTTTCCATGGAAACAGTGAAAGAGCTCACATTGGTTATGAAAAGAGCTGAGATGAATATTGACTAAATGTGACTTGGTCAAAGGGAACAAAATCAGCAATGTTTCTCCATTTAATAACATTAAAGTAATGCTTCACAGCACATGTTTGAAGTTAAACTTCAGTAAAAACTTGGATCTTTTTTCTCTCTCTCATTGAATGGAGTACTTTGATATTGGTTGAGGGTTTTTTTCCCTGTCCCCTTTAAAAAGCTTGAAAAATGCTCCATTCAGAATGAAATCAAGAGTATAACGAGTCCAAAAGGTTTCCAGAATAAAACGTCAACTAGAAACCAAAAAGGAAATGATTTATATTTAATGTTTTCACTTATGTGGCAAAATGGTCATTTGAATAATAGCCAGTTAGCGAAAAGCTTTGAAGTCAAATAGATGATTTGAGCCCATGGTTTTGGTAAAAGTCTCTTTATGACAGGAAGCCTCATTAGTAGATGCCATTAGTCACATGCAACTAATCCAACAGGATGACATGATAATTTACCCTGAAAGCAGCCAAGACAAAAATTGCTTAACAAAAGCCAAGAAAGAGGAGAGAAAGAAAGCTACTACCATTAATCTGTAACCTTTTGCAGAAAAGCCTGTTCAGTGCGCTGCACTTTTTTCTAACCAAGGAAGAAGTCACAGAACCAGTGTGGCTGTAGGCGACTGTCATGGCTACATTTGGGTCACTCCTGACTTTAATTGTTCAAACATCCACAGTGTGATTTGGAGGTATTAGCAACCTTGTGCCCTTTAGGATTCCAGTCTGTGTTGTCCAACGCTCGGTGGTTAATTCATGGGGCTGCATTTTCCCTGTAGGCTCCTGAACCCCCGTCGTTTCCACTGGAGGTTAGAAGGGTGAGGGGTGACTTGACTGAAGCATATAAGGTCCTGAATGGTCTTGACAAGGTGGACGTGGAAAGGACATTTCGAACAAAAACAAAAAATACCTGGAAAAACTCAGCAGGTCTGACAGCATCTGCGGAGAGGGATACAGTTAACGTTTCGAGTCCGTATGACCCTTCATCGGAACTACGAGGGTCATATGGACTCGAAACGTCAACTGTATCTCCCTCTCTGCAGTCGCTGTCAGACCTGCTGAGTTTTTCCAGCTATTTTTGTTTCTGTTCTAGATTTCCAGCTTCTGCCGTATTTTGCTTTTATCTTAGTGGAAAGGATGTTTCCTGTTGTGGGTGAGTCCAGAGCTTGTTGGGGGAGGTGGTGGGTGGGGGCACTGTTTTAAAATTAGGGGTCGTCCTTTTTTAGGACAGAGAAGCAGAGAAGTTTTTTCTCAGAGGGTTGGGTGACTTTGGAACTCTCTGCCTCAGAAAGCAGTGGAGGCGGGGGTCATTGAAAATAATTAAGGCAGAGGTAGGTAGATTCTTGTTGGGGCAAGGGAATCAAAAGGTTATCGGAGGTAGATGGGAATGTGGAATACGAAACACGTACAGATCAGCCATGATCTTATTGAGTGGCAGAGCAGGCTCGAAGGGGCCAAATAGCCGACTCGTGCTCCTATTTCATATGTTCGTACCTTCGTCAGGCTCGAATGGGGGGCGGAGAAGCCTGCACTGTGTGGGAAACAATCACTCAGTGTGACTTTCCCCAGAGCAGCCAATTAATGGCCAGAGAGCAGGCAGGCCGTCCAGTTGAAGATGGCGGGTGAGAGCCCTTCCCGCTTGGAAGCAGCAGCGGCAGGTGAGTGAGAGAGAGGGAGAGAGAGAGAGAGAGAGAGAGGGGAGGCTTCAAGTTGGACATGCCCTCTCTCCAACTTTTCAGAAGTTAAATTAAAAAATGAAAAACAGTGGGGGTGGAGCGGGGGAGGAGAAACCCCTCTACTGGACGGTCTGCGGCTGCCGCTGCACCCACACGGACAGACGTGCGGGGCCTCCCAGCCTGCCTCTTGCCCCCCACCCCCGGCACCACCACGCTTTCCCCGACCTGCCACCTCCTGGCAGCTCAGCTGCCTCCGGGAATGAGCGCAGCCGACTGGATGTTGGTCTGAAATGGCCCCTAATTGGGTTTAATCAGCCGCCCCACTGCGTGCCCATAGCCCCCTGCCGCACCCCTCGCCCACCCCCCCATCTGGGAAAGTGGCCCGGGCCCGGGGTGGAGCTGGGAATCCGGCAGGGCACCAGTTTTGGCGCCCACGCGTCTTCACCCCTGGCACCGGAAGTGATGTAACGTGTCGGGGTGGGGGGGTGGGGGGAGGCGGTGGAGTGGCGCTGATGTAACCAGAAAGGCCCAGGCTATTTATTACTCTGGGGACATGGGTTCAAATACCACCGTGGCAGCTGGAGGAATACAAATGCAACCAATAAATAAATCCAGTTATATTTATTAACTGAAAATAATTATTAATTAATAACAAACATCTGGAATATGCAGCTGTTCTCAGCAACGGTGCCATTAAACTGCCATCAATCATTGTTTAAAAAAAAACCCATTTGATTCAGTAATATCCTTTAGGGAAGGAAATCTGCCATCTTTACCTGGTCTGGCCTACACGTGACTCCAGACCCACAGCAACGTAATTGACTGGTTTTTTTATTCCTTTCATGGGATGACGCTGGCTAGGCCAGCATTTACTGTCCATCCCTAGTTGCCCTTGAGAAGGGGTTGATGAGCTGCCGCCTGGAACCGCAGCTGTCCATGTGGTGTACGTACACCCACGGTATTGTTAGGGAGAGGGTTCCAGGATTTTGACCCAGCGACAGTGAAGGAATGGTGATATATTTCCAAATCAGGATGGTGAGAGGCTTGGAGGGGAACTTGCAGGTGGTGGTGTTCCCATGTGTCTGCTGTCCTTGTCCTTCTGGGTGGTAGAGGCCACGGGTTTGGAAGGTGCTGTCTAAGCTGCACCAGCAGCCCATTGGCCGCCTCATATACGGCCTGATTTGTGCAATGTTTCTTGTACAGCAGTTATACAACTCTTTCACCAAAAGCCAGCCTACTGTGGGAAGTCAGAAAAGTTTTGTTCCCATCTGGTCAGAATAAGAAAAATGTCAAGTCCTGCCAGCTTAATGTATTTTTGAGGAGCTGGGGTAGGTGGGCAATGGTGCTTTCAGTGATCATTCCCCACAATCTGATTTGTAGACGATGCATCGATCTCAATTGAACTGAATCTGACAAGTTCCCATGGTTTAACAAGTTTAAATGCCTAGTTTGACAGTTTTGAAAATTTATGGCTAACTATTTATTGACACTTCAGGCAATCACATGGCGCTTTACCATGACAACAAACAGAAGCAAAATATTGCTGAAAAAAGAGACATGTCAAAGCTTTTTGTCTTGCACTCATCAGGACACTTGCAAGAATACCAAGATAAAGTGAAAACAGCAATTTATATTGTATGAGAAGAGAATGATGATTGGTTGGCAAGTGGACTCTGATTGGTAGAGGCGCTGCTATGAAGACTGCATCAGTGATGGTGACTGACAGTTAACTGCCAACCACTGTTTAAAATTTAAACCAGGCAGCTTGACCCTGATTGGTCAAGACATTGCCCTGAGGAATGAATTAATGAATGGCTGTCACTTATTTTGTTTAGCTGAAACTGGCGCAGTGTGCTTACATGCCCTCTCTGTCTGCTAAGGGCCCTGTGTATTAATATATGTAGCTTCCAGTACACACAAATACACCAGACTGCGAGCCCAGCAATCTTAAATTGGTTGTCAGCGTAATTCTTAGCACACTGAGGATTGTTTAGCAAATGTTGTCCAATTGCGGAATCACATCTAATATTGGACACTGTGTCCAACACCTCTACCAATCAGAGTCCACTTGCTAACCAATCAGCACTCATACAGTATAAATTGTTGTTTTCCCCTTATATTGGTATTCTTGCAAGTGTCCTGATGAGTGCAAGGTGAAAAGCTCCGACATATCTCCTTTTTCAGCAATTCTCAAGTATTATACGACAACAGCAAAATACCGTGGATGCTGGAAATCTGAAATAAAAACAGATCATGCTGGAAATACTCAGCAGGTCTGGCAGTATCTGTGGCGAGAGAAACAAGACTTAACATTTTGGGTCAAGGATCTTTCTTTAGAACTGAAGGGTGATAGAAATGCCATAGATTTAAGCAAGCGAAAGTGGGGGTGGGGGAGGGGAGGAAGAACAAAAGGGAAGGTGTGTGATAGGGTGGAGAGGGTGGGAGGTATTAACTGACAACATATTTCATGGTACATAAGGCAAAGGCAGTGATAACAAAAGATTTGTCCAGAATGGGTGTGAATGGCAGTATAATGAACAGAGCTGTGTCCGAAAGCAAAAACAGGAAACTCCATGTTAAGACCATCACATGCAAAGAGAAACAGAAACAAAATGTGGGCAGAGTTTATGGTCCGAAATTGTTAACCTCAATGTTGTGTCCAGAAATCTGTGAAGTGCTTAATCCCAATTTTAAGAACAGAAAATGTTTGAGGTGTGCAACAGGTCAATCAGCTTCCAAAATGGGGGAGACACAAATAGACTTTCACCAGATCTGAGTCCTCGGTCAGCTGTGGTTCATCTGGTGGCAGTCTCGCCTCTGACTCAGAGGGCTGTGGGTTTGAGTCTCACTTCAGAGTCTTGAGCACAAAAATCCAGGCTGGCGCTCCAGTGCAGCACTGAGGGAGTGCTGCATTTTCAGAGAGGCCATCTTTCAAATGAAATGTTAAGCCAAGGCCCCGGATGCCCTGTCATGTGGGTGGAAAAGATCCTAAGGCAACTGCTTCTAAGAAGAACATGGGATTTGTCCCCAGTGTCCTGGCCAATATTTATCACTCAATCAACATCACTGATAAAGAATTATGTAGGCATTGTCTCAATGCTGCTTGTGGGAGCTTGCTGTGCACAAATTGACTGCCGCGTTTCCTAAATTACAACAGTGACCTCACTTCAAAAAGTACTTCATTGGTTGTAAAGTGCTTTAGGACATCCTGAGGTTATAAAAGAAGGTATATAAATGAAAGTCTTATTTATGGATACAAAATTGGCTGAGTGAGAGGAAACAGGGGGAAGTAGTTAATAAATGTTATTTGGGCTGGAGGACAGTTTGTGGTCAAGTTCCCCAGGGGTCAGTGTTTGGACCCTTCCTGATATATATTAGTGGTGTTGAAAAAAGACACGTTGTTGAAACCTTTTGATTTGCACTCATCAGGACAATTTGCAAGAATACCAAATGTAAAGGGAGCAACAATTTATACTTCATGAGAAGACAGTGCTGATTGGTTGGCAAGTGGACTCTGATTGGTAGAGGCGTTGTCATGGAGAATGCAACAGTTAACCGATGACTGACAGTTAACTGCCAAGCTTTGTTTAAATTCAACCCAGGCAGGTTGACTCTGCTCAAGGCACTGCCCTTGGGAATGCCAGATAATGGCTGCTGCCTATTTTGTTTGGTTGAGACAGGCGCAATGTGTGTACGTGTTCTTTCTGTCTGCAAAGAACGGGGCCCTGTGTATTAATATATGTAGCTTCCAGCACCCGTAAGTGAGCCACACTGCGAGCCCAACTGATAATCTTAAATTGGTTGTCAGCGTAATTCTTGGAACACTCAGGATTGTTTAGTAAATGTTGCTCAGTCGCAAAATCACATCTAATGTTGGACACTGTGTTTTGAGTTTTGAGAGCATGGGAAGGTTGGGTACTGTTTGTACGTTGCCCGTTGCCGAACAGCAGCTGTTTGATACAACCCGCCAGTCTGTGGGACGTACGGCCTCCATACCTAGCATCACACTGGCACTGAAATTCATATACCACATTACTCATTTGTGTGATAGGCAGAATGTCTTTTTAGCCCGTTGGCAGCATCTTGTTAGTGGGGAATGCCAGTTGTGTTGCTACTGCAAAGTAGTAGCGTGAAACAGCTGGCTTCACCTGTTGCTCAAATTTTTGAAATACCTTGCGCTTCCAGGGTGATCTGGGATAGACTGGGCACTTTTCAGGGCCAAAAGTGGCGGCCTAAGGCCCATTCATGTGTGAGCAATGACCTGTCATGATAGCCATTATCCTGCAAGAAGCCTTTGTTGCGCCCTATTTCAGCATCAAGCTTGCACAGTGAGCAAATGGCTCCAGCCCTATTCACAAGGTTGCTGATAAGGTTGCCTATAATCTTGACTTGAGTTGGTCTAAGTCGAGTGGAACCTGAGGTAGCGGCTGTGGTTAAGGGTGGTGCGTGTGGCTAAGGGTGGTGTGTGTGGCTGAGGGCGGTGTGTGTGGGTAAGGGCGGTGTGCGTGGGTAAGGGTGGTGTGTGTGGGTAAGGGTGGTGTGTGTGGCTGAGGGCGGTGTGTGTGGCTGAGGGCGGTGTGCATGGGTAAGGGTGGTGTGTGTGGCTGAGGGCGGTGTGTGTGGCTGAGGGCGGTGTGTGTGGCTGAGGGCGGTGTGCGTGGCTGAGGGCGGTGCGTGTGGCTGAGGGTGGTGTGTGTGGCTGAGGGCGGTGCGTGTGGCTGAGGGCGGTGCGTGTGGCTGAGGGCGGTGTGTGTGGCTGAGGGCGGTGTGTGTGGCTGAGGGCGGTGTGTGTGGCTGAGGGCGGTGTGTGTGGGTAAGGGCGGTGTGCGTGGGTAAGGGCGGTGTGTGTGGCTAAGGGCGGTGTGTGTGGGTAAGGGCGGTGTGTGTGGGTAAGGGCGGTGTGCGTGGGTAAGGGTGGTGTGTGTGGCTGAGGGCGGTGTGTGTGGCTGAGGGCGGTGTGCGTGGGTAAGGGCGGTGTGTGTGGCTAAGGGCGGTGTGTGTGGCTAAGGGCGGTGTGTGTGGGTAAGGGCGGTGTGTGTGGCTGAGGGCGGTGTGCGTGGGTAAGGGTGGTGTGTGTGGCTGAGGGCGGTGTGTGTGGCTGAGGGCGGTGTGTGTGGGTAAGGGCGGTGTGTGTGGCTGAGGGCGGTGCATGTTGCTAAGGGCGGTGTGTGTGGGTAAGGGCGGTGCATGTTGCTAAGGACGGTGTGTGTGGGTAAGGGTGGTGTGCGTGGGTAAGGGTGGTGTGCGTGGGTAAGGGCGGTGTGTGTGGGTAAGGGTGGTGTGCGTGGGTAAGGGTGGTGTGTGTGGGTAAGGGTGGTGTGCGTGGGTAAGGGTGGTGTGCGTGGGTAAGGGCGGTGTGTGTGGGTAAGGGCGGTGTGCGTGGGTAAGGGTGGTGTGTGTGGCTAAGGGTGGTGTGCATGGCTGAGGGTGGTGTGTGTTGCTAAGGGTGGTGTGTGTTGCTAAGGGCGGTGTGTGTTGCTAAGGGCGGTGTGTGTTGCTAAGGGCGGTGTGTGTTGCTAAGGGCGGTGTGTGTTGCTAAGGGCGGTGTGTGTGGGTAAGGGTGGTGTGTGTTGCTGAGGGCGGTGTGTGTGGCTGAGGGCGGTGTGTGTGGCTGAGGGCGGTGTGTGTGGCTGAGGGCGGTGTGCGTGGCTGAGGGTGGTGTGCGTGGCTGAGGGCGGTGTGCGTGGGTAAGGGTGGTGTGTGTGGCTGAGGGCGGTGTGTGTGGCTAAGGGCGGTGTGTGTGGCTGAGGGCGGTGCATGTTGCTAAGGGCGGTGCATGTTGCTAAGGGCGGTGTGCGTGGGTAAGGGCGGTGTGCGTGGGTAAGGGTGGTGTGTGTGGCTAAGGGTGGTGTGTGTGGGTAAGGGTGGTGTGTGTGGCTAAGGGTGGTGTGCATGGCTGAGGGTGGTGTGTGTTGCTAAGGGTGGTGTGTGTTGCTAAGGGCGGTGTGTGTTGCTAAGGGCGGTGTGTGTTGCTAAGGGTGGTGTGTGTGGCTAAGGGTGGTGTGCATGGCTGAGGGCGGTGCATCCCACAAGACGTCGAAGCATTCGTGACAAAAGTCACCAAGAAGCCACCCAAGAAGCGGAGGAAAGCTCACAAGCTGAGCTACTCCACTTGCGTGTATAGGGGGCTGACCCAGGTCCACCCTTCTACCAGGATTGTGTCCAAGGCCAGGAGTGTTATGAATTCCTTCATTGTCAACATTTTCGAGTGCTTCATCTCCAAGGCCTCGCACCTCTCACTGCAACAAATGCCACACTATCTTGGCCGGGGAGACGCAGAGCGTCATCTGCTTCATGCTGCCGGGGAACTGGCCAAACACGCCGTCTCCAAAGGCAGGAAAGCAGTCACCAAATGCAGCAACTCTGTTTAGGTTGGTCATTCTAAAGATTATAATCCTGTTGTGTGTGGAACTGTAGGAATCCCAACGCGTATATTGACCAGTGAAGGTGGTAATAGAGAATCCCCCCATGCAAATTTATCAACTAGCACATCAAGGAAATGGAGCTCATTTGACTGCTCCACTTCAGTGGTGAATTTGAGTGCAGGATGAAGCCCATTAAAGTATGTAAGGAAATTCTTATATACAGCTGCAGATTCAAATATAGCAAATGTATCATTGGAAATTTGCAAGGGGTAGGAGGTTGGGTGTTATTCCATCGAAGACGTGTTTCTCATGGAACACAACAAAAATGTTTGCAAGAGTTGGGCCTAGAGGGGATCCCATGGCAACACCGCCTATTTGGGCATATATGATGTCGTAAAAGCTGAACTCAACTACGCGAGTTGCTGAACTCATAAGCTCAACGAATACTGGATTCAGGCAATGGTGGTGGGTCTAGATCACCATTATATAATGCTGCAGTGCAAATGCCTATGGCTTCCTTGAGCAGTAGATTGGTGAAAAGGCTAGCAATGTGAATTGACCACATGGACACAGCGTCGCTATCAATATGTAAGTCCTACACAGTCTTTGCAAATGTGAAGGAACCTTCATCGTGTATGAAAAACTTGCTCAAAACTGGTTGTAGCAACTCAGCCAACCATTTGGCTGTTTCATGTTGTGCAGAACCAGTGGAAGATAAGATAGGGCGTAAAGGGTCAGAGTCCTCGCCAACCAATCAGCACTCTTCTCATGTAGTATAAATTGTTGATCCCTTTACATTTGGTATTCTTGCAAATTGTCCTGATGAGTGCAAGATGAAAAGCTTCAACAGCATGTCTTTTTTCAGCAATACTCAAGTGCTGCGCTACCAAACGGCTATTAGATATATATTAATGACCTAGACCTTGGTGTACAGGGCACAATTTCAAAGTTTGCAGATGATGCAGAACTTGGAAACATTGGCCCAGATCTTCCAGTCTCTGGACAGTTGGAGACTGGAGGTTCCCTGAAAGATGTGCGCGGGATCCATTGGAAGTTCTGGTGTAAGCACATCCACAAGACTTACACGGGAAGTTTAACCTTCTAATTGCTGGTTTTACCCTTCCCAAATTGCTCCGTGATTGGCCGGGGCCATGCAGACTTGGGCTGTTTGCCCGATACTTACCCTGGTTTTTACGTGGATTTATTAAGAGTTTCTTATAGTAGGTATAAAACCAGAGAAACTCTAAATGAATCAGCTGGAGTGTCAAAGCACTTCAGAACCCACAGCATTGTTCACCCCTCCCCTGTCCCCAACCCCCCCCCCCTCCCCTCCCCCCCCCTCCCCTCCCCCCCCCCCCCACCCCCCACTCCCCACCCTCCTGGCCCAAACAGTGCTCACTACCCACCTCACCCCCACCCCTACCCTGGACAATGCTCACTTGCCCCACCCCCAGACAGTGCTCACCCCCACTCCCTAACCCCTCCCACCCCTCCCCCAGAGAGTGCTCACCCCCACTCCTCAACCCCTCCCACCCCCCAACTGATCACCCCCGACGACCCAAACCCCATCCCCCGACCTCACCCACCCCACCCCCTGCCCACCCTCGACCATCCTACTGCCTCACCCACTTACCTTACACACCTACCTGTCAAAATCTTTCCTGCCAAAGTGACCGGGACCTTTAAACGTAACGCCTACTGCAGCTGGGAGGCCTTGGCTTCATTTCCCCCGATGGTGCTGCCCTGCCCTGCACTGAAGGGGCTCCCAGGGCAGCTCAGTGGGCCCGGGATGGAAGCCTGGGCAAGAAATGTGCAACTCCAGGCCAAGGTAAGTGAAAGGAAGCAGAGTGATGATCCGGCGATGATTGCCACTCCATGGAGAGGTCAACCCATTGTGAACTGAGAGGATAGTGTAGAACTTCCAAAGGACATAGACAAGTTGGTGGAATGGGTGAACAAATGACAGAAATCCAGTGCAGAGAAATGTGAAGTGATTCACTTTGGCACGAAGAACATCGAGAGGCAATATAAAATGATGGTTATAATTCTAATAATGGGTGCAGGAGCAGATACACCTGGGTGTATGTGTGCATGAGTTAGTAAAGGTGGCAGGACAGGTTGAGAGAGTGGTTAATAAAACATACAGTATCCTGGGCTTTATTAATAG
Organism: Carcharodon carcharias; assembly: GCF_017639515.1. NCBI lineage: Eukaryota > Metazoa > Chordata > Chondrichthyes > Lamniformes > Lamnidae > Carcharodon > Carcharodon carcharias. Next base: position 221,365,618 of record NC_054468.1, read on the forward strand.
AGGCACAGGGTGCAAGCGCAAGGAGATTATGTTGAAGACACTAGTTTGGCCTCAGCTGGAATATTGCATCTAGCTCTGGGCGCCACACTTTAGGAAAGACGTAACGGCGTTGGAGAGAGTGCAGGAAAGATCCACGAGAACATTTCCAGGGGGGCGGGACTTCAGTTATGAAGATAGACTGGAGAAGTTAGGACTGTTTTCCGTAGAGAAAAGAAGGCTGGGAGGAGAATTCTTAGAGGTGTTCAAAATGATGAGGGGGCTGGGCAAAGTAGATAGGGAGAAACTGTCCCCACTCGTGAAAGGATCGAGAACGAGAGGGCACAGATCTCAAGTAATTGGCAAAAGAAGCAGAAGTGACATGAGGAAAAAACCTTTTTCACGCAGTGAGCGGTTAGGGCCTGGAATGTACTCCCTGAGAGTGTGGTGGAGGCAGGTTCAATTGAGACATTCAAAAGGGAATCAAAGCTTTATCCGAAAAGGGTTAGGGGGAGAGGGTGGGGGATTGGGCATTCAGTGAATTGCTCATTCCGAGAGCCGGTGCAGACACAATGGGCTGAATGGCCTCCTTCTGAGCTGTGACAAACCTGTGATTTTCTTAAGGATTTACCAGGCTGATTGACTTGCACTTCTCCCGAATCTCGAAGCTTCTGGGAAATTAAGTGTGTTTCTATAAAGCTATTAGATCAGCGTGTCTTCAGTCCATAACATTTCCCCCTGCCACAGGCCTGCCACTTGAGGGCGACGACAGAGTGAGAGGTGAGGTAGTGAGCCAGTTTTGTCTTGTGAACACACGTTGAGATGTTAACTCTCGGCTTCAGTTGCGAGACTCACCCGTGAAGATTTATTTTGGTTATCAGTTCACAAGTTCCATGCTGTATTTGAGGTTAGGTTTCTAACGGAAGGAACAGGAACCTGTGAAAGTGTCTTGATGTGTCCCTGTGACGGTTTCTATTTTCATGCTGAAAATCTCTTAACTTGCCCCCCAGAAAGAATTCTTATTCCAGGCAGGATCGCAGCAGGCTGCGAGATCGAATAGAATCCTAGAGTAGTTCCGGCGCAGGAAGGAGGCCATTCAGCCTACTGTGTCCGTGCCTGCTCTCTGCAGGAACCGGCCTCCCACCGCACTCTCAGGCAGTGCATTCCACATCCTAACCACTCGCTGCGTAAAACAGAAAAGTAACTCCCCGTGGATGGAACCTTACTTCCCGCAACCGGCCCGGCCACGAAATAATGCGCGTTGGTGTCGGCTGAGTGTCCCGATGTCATTACGCACTCGCGCAATATCTCGCTCGGTAGGAGTGTGCGGCAGTCAGAAGCATGCCCGCCGACAAGCGGGCGATTAAGCCCATTAAGGAGGCTATTGAAAGCAATTTTACGGTTGGCGGACAGGCCAATCGGTCAGGCGGCCTTTACATTTTTGCTCAAACCTTGATCCAGGGCGGGATGAAAGAGATATCTGGGGAGTTATTTTTTATGAGTTACGCTTTCAGATGCTCAATTGTGCTGCATGGACATACTTTGCAGCATTCTTGTTGTTTGGTTTATTCTGCGGAGGTCTGCAGTTCCCTGAGGTAGTCATCTACCTTCAGGGAGCTCGGTGGAAGCGCTCACGTGTCCACGGTGACGTCAGCGCCCACCATCTTCCCGCCCCCACCGGCAGCGCTGAGCCTTTCTCAGTGTGAGTTTCACACTGGCTGGCCGTTAATTGAAATCACGGTCAGGGTCCCGTTTCCCGTCTGCTCCCGGGGCGGCCAATCGCGCGCACCCAGCGACAGAAAACTTCAGGCCCATATTTCTGTTGCTTCTTTTGCCGTTTACTTTAAATCGCCGCTCTCTGGTTCTCAGTCCTTCCAGCAATGGGGACCGTTCCTCCCTATCTACTCTGCCCATACCCCTTGTCATTTTTTGAATTTTTGAGAAAAAGCATTCCCCCCCGCCCCCCCCAACCGCCCGCTTCAAAAAATGAATTTCAGACATTTGCCATCCATTTCCCATCAGCCAGTTGTAATTCTTCACTGCTAACAGTGCTTTTGCATCTTCCTCTTAAGTTAGGGCACGCCCCTGTACCACTGCATTCTGCCCCTATCTCCAGCCAGCCTGCCTGGGCTTTGCTAACTTTCTAGGTTGGCATATACCCACCTCTGGGCTGCTGAGGCAAATAACAGCCCCCAGCTTGGGTAAATTACCACATGGGGTTGAATCTCGGACTGCTCTGATCTGGATTTGAGTTGGACATCAACCGGAGGATTTACCTCCTATCTCTGAGAAGGTGACAATGGGCCACCAATCGTTTCAGGAGGCACATTACTGTGGGCCTAGCGTTGTGTGTAGGCCAGACTGGATAACAGTGCTGAGTTTCCGTAGGGTTTTTATGACAGTTTGATAGCTTCCTGGTCGCCCCTTACCATCACCAGTCCCTAGCCAAGATGTTCCAGTACAGCTACAACACTGGCATCTACACAGCTATGTGGAAAATTGCCCAGGTATGTCCTGTACACAAAAAGCAGGACAAATCCAACCCGGCCAATTACTGCCCCATCAGTCTACTCTCAATCATCAGTAAAGTAATGGAAGGGGTGATCAACAGTGCTATGATGTGGCACTGGCTTAGCAATAACCTGTATACTGACTCCCAGTTTGGGTTCCCACCAGGGCCACTCAGCTCCTGATCTCATTATAGCCTTGGTTCAAACATGGACAAAAGAGCTGAACTCCAGAGGTGAGGTGAGAGTGACTGCCCTTGACACCAAGGCCACGTTTGACTGAGTGTGACATCAAGGAGCCCTAGCAAAACTGGAGTCAATGGGAATCAGGGAAAACTCTCCACAGGCTGGAGTCATACCTTGCACCAAGGAAGATACAAGATGCACTGCAGGAATTCAGCAAAGCTCCTTAGACAGCACCCATGACCACTGCCATCTAGAAGGACAAGGGCAGCAGATGCATGGGAACATCACCGCTTGGAAGTTCCCCTCCAAGTGACTCACGATCCTGACTTGGAAATATATCGCCGTTCCTTCACTGTCGCTGGGTCAAAATCCTGGAACTCCCTCTCTAACAGCACTGTGGGTGTACCAACACCACATGGCCTGCAGCAGTTCAAGAAGGCAGCTCACCACCACCTTCTCAAAGGCAAGCAGGGATGGGTAATAAATCCTGACCCAGCCAGTAAAGCTCACATCCTGTGGATGAATAAAAAAAAAATCCCCAGATTCTCAAGAACTGAATCCAATTTCTCAAATTGCCGTGGTGGAATGCAAACTCCTGGTCCACAACCACAGCACTGCCGTATGATTGTAGCGTGAAAGAAGCTAAGGACTAGCCTCTTGCATCAGTTGAAAACACAGATCCAGAGCAATGAATAATTCCAGTTGCTATAAATCTTTGGATGACAAGTGCTTTCCACAAGGAGATTTTAAATGGAGGGCTTTCTTTTTAGTCTTTCATGGTATGTGGGCGTCGCTGGCAAGGCCAGCATTTGTTGCCCAACCCTTATTACCCTTGAACTGAGTGGCTTGCTAGGCCGTTTCAGAGGGGCAGTTAAGAGTCAACTACATTGTTGTGGGTCTGGAGTCTCATGTGGGCCAGACCAGGTAAGGATGGTAGATTTCCTTCCCTAAAGGACATCAGTGAACCAGATGGGCTTTTATGACAATCAGAAAAAAGGCTGTGGTCGATGAGGCTGATGAAGAATTTTATCATTTTGTAAAAGAGGCGTAGTGAGCTCTCCTCAGTGCCCTGGTCAATGTCTATCCCACAACCAATGTCACCAAAACAGATTACCAGGTCATTTGCTACAAGCAATGGGTGGCTATAGTTCAAAAGTGCTTCACTGGCATTGTGGGACATCGCAATGCCACCAGGCATTGTAGAAATGCAAGTCTTTATTTCTTTTACATGTCAGATATGATGAAAGGATTATTTTTAAGGCAGTGAGTTGTATTATTTGAGGAAACAATGGAGTTGCAGTCACAAAGAGCCGGCTGCATGATACATGGCAAAACCACGTTCCCACTGATGTTACCGATGGCATTTCCTGGGAGATTAGAGTTGTGACAATACGTCCTGTTCAGTGCTTGCCCCATAGAAGGAGCATATTTTTTTTTCTTGCACAGACAATGTAAATGAGTTTGATGTGAGAAATCACTGTGTATGAAATATGATTCTGAGAGGAATTTTAATGACTCTTCATAAAAGCTGTGTATAACAAACAGCACAGGGAGCCTATCCCAATGCCTCATTTGGAATAAAATCTGTTTCATTCTGAAAGCACCTTCTGTTTCTTAATTCCTCTAAGGTGACATGTCCTGGTAATGTATTTCTCATGAAAACCACTCAGTCTGACTCACCAGCACACACTGTATAACGCCCAAGGCTGTTCCATCTCCCAGCAGATATGTCGGCGCATATTTTTGAATGAGGAGGCTGATTACTGAACTAAGGTTCTCCAGTGGGTGGGATTCATAGAAAATTACAGAAGGAGGCCACTCAGCCCTTCATGCCTGTCCTGTCTCTTTGGAAGAGCAGCCATGCCTTCTTCCCCCACATCGCTGCATATGGTCTGTAACCCTGTAAACTCCTCATCCTCAAGTACCTATCCAACGCTCTTAAAATTATTCATTGAATCAGCTTCCACCACCTTTTCAAACGCAGTGTTTCTGATGCTGACAATCTGAGTGAAAGGTTTCTCCTTATCTCACTTCTAGACCTTTGCCAATGATCCTAAATCTATCACCTCTGGTCCTTGACCCACTCACCGAAGGGAATATCTGTTTCTCGATCTACACCGTTCAGTAAAGTCTTTGTGATGGTGGCCTTATGGGAGCCTCGGCTGAGACAGGGCAAAGAATTGGTCAATGCCCCTGATTTGGTGTGTTGCCACCCTTACTGGAATTGTGTGCATGCGTGCATTTGTTTAGATGAGGGAGTTCTTGTGGTGCAATGGGTAGTGGCCCCGCCTCTGAACCAGAAGATCCAGGTTCAAATCCCACCCCAGGACTTCATGCCGAAGGAAGATATGTTCCTAATGTGGCCAAACAGGTTGAGAATCAATTTGTAAATCCTTCCAACACACGCAAATAGCAGGCAGTAAGAGCGGGAGTGATTCCTGGTCAGTCATGTGATGGAAAGGAAGTTGGAGCCTCTACTGTCACTATCTATCCATAGCTCCAGACAACAACATGCGTGTAGAAAGTGCATGTTACCATAGCAAGCTGGACTCTTGGAGTGATCCGTAGCACGCCACCATTTGTTAGGTGAAGGTGGGATTGACTCAGCTCTGACACTCTCATGCTGTCAACAGTGAGTGGAGCATCCACTGCTAAGGCCAGTGTGTGAGTGGCAGGGCGAGATTTTTTAAAAATTCTTTCATGACAAGGCCTGCATTTGTTGCCCATCCCTAATTTCCCTTGTACTGAGCGGCTTGCTCAGCCATTTCAGACCATGTTTCTGTGGGTCTGGAGGCATGCGTAAGGATGGCAGATTTCCTTTCCTGAATCAGATGGGTTTTTCCGACAATCACTGATAGTTTCACAGTCACTTTTACTGAGACTAGCTTTCACATCCAGATGTATTAATTGAATTCGAATTCCACAAGCTGCGGCCTTTCATGTCCCAAGAGCCTGGCCTCTGGATTACTAGCCCAGTAACATTACCATAACTCCACCGCCTCCCCCATAGATAAGCAAAGTCCATTTAGGCGATAGAAGCCCTGAAGAGCCAGCAGGGAGTCAGCACATTATAGAAACAGGGGACAACATTGGGAAATGCTGTACAGGGAAAGACCCACTGCTTTTATACAGAGTCATTATCATTCCTCTTAAGAGTATAATTCATAAATAGTTCACCGTAACAAGGACAGTTGCGTTCTCCACCGAAGTAGTTATGTACAGCAGCAGCACCTCGCCTGGACTACTTTACGGGCTGAATCATGTGAGGCGACAGATTTCCCCGCCCAGGCTAAGATGTCAGGGAGTACCCGCTGAGGGGAGCACTGGCTACCCTGCAGCCACTTAAAGGCCAGTTGACCGTTAATGTACTTGAGGCGGGAGTTCTGTCCCTCGTGGATCGGAAATCCCATCTCAGAGAGCTGCCAGCCAATCAGAGGCAGGCAGCTCTCCAGCACTTTGGAACAGAGGCGTAGGGAGTTGGATCAAGATTTGGCTAAGGCATTCAGCAGTATCATTGGGTGCCAAGCAACCATCAGGTCCCATCAAGGGGGGTGGGACTGGGGTTTAAGAGGCCATGGGGGTGGGAGGGCAACCTGGACCAGGCGTAAAAACTTGGGGGAGGCCAGTTAAGAAGTGACCCACACCCGCCCACCATCAGGCCGCTAGGGAAACCTGCCGGGCTGGCCGCTTGATGGGGGCCTTGCCCACCGCTCGTTAAATCCTAGCGGCAGTGGGTTGAGGCCCTTGAGTGGGCATTAATTGGCCACTTAAGGGCCAATCCTGTCTCTGGTATAATTGTGGTGGGGGAAGGGGAGGATGGGTAGGGGGTGGCCAGGCTGCCAGCTGGATTTAGCAATCCCACCTTCAAGCTTGTCAGCAGGCCAGGGAGGGGGGTGTGTAAAATCCAGCCCCTTGTGTGCTGGAGCCTGTTTGTGGGAGCTTGCTGTGCACAAATCAACTCTCGCATTTCCCACATTGCAACGCTCTCCATTGGCTGTGGAACACTTTGGGATGGTGCTGATGGTGAAAAGCACTATAAAAATGCAAGTATTTCTTTCTTTCTTAAATGGGATTTTGAATTCTTTTATTCATCTATTTCATTCTGTTCATTCATCTACCTGATGCTAACTGGGAGCTGCATCATGATCTGTTACAGATGACTAGTCCAGTTCCATTTCTGGTCAATGGTAACCCCCAGGATGTTGATAGTGGGGGATTCAGTGACGGTAATGCCATTGATTGTCAAGGGGTGATAGTTAGATTCTCTTTTGTTGGAGATGGTCTCTGTCTGGCACTTGTGTGGCGCGAATGTTATATTTTTAAAATATTTATTCTTTCGTGGGAATGTGGGCATCGATGGGTTTTTACAACAGTGGCTGATAGTTTCATGCTCACCACGATTGACCTTGATATTCCAGATTTATTAATTGAATCTCCACTAGCTGCCCAAGATCCCTCCCTTAATCAGCTCCACCAAGAGTAGATTAACTCGCCATTCATCTCATCTGCTGTGTGCAAATCGGCTGCCTTGTTGACATATAAAATATAGGGGTGGGGGTGGGGGGGTGGGGGGGTGGTGTTGGTGGTGGGTGGTGGGGGGTGCGGCAGGCAGCTGGAGGGCATTTTTCCTGAGATTGGGGCTGAAACCCACAGGGGGAGCTTTATTCTGCATGTAACCAAGCTGCTCCTGACCTGGCAGTCCCCGAAGGCTGACACAAGATGGGGAAAGATCTCCTCGTTGTGATTCCTGCAGCAAAATAGTTGGTGCGGTTTTCAAGAACAGTAGGCGGGAGGGGGAGGGGCTGGGTGGAGGGGGAGGGGTGGGGGTTGGGGCGTGGGTGGTTGTGGTTGTTGTTGGGGGGGTGGGGGCAGGGGCAGAGGCCTCTGCTCGACATTTAAAAATAAGGCGCTAGTGTTCCATTCCCTGTGCCCTGATAGCCATCACCTTTATCAGTGCAATTAACTCATTAGGAGAATAATCAGGAAATCCTTCTTCCAGATGTTCTACTCTTAAACATGATGAAAGCTGAAAGGGCAGCTGGTACCAAGGGGCCAGTGGTTGGCTGCTGGCTCTTCTTTCAAAGTTGCACTTTCTGTGAAAAGGCCGCGAATACCATCCCGTTCAGACAAAGAGAGTTGAAAGCGTTTTAAAATCCCCAGCGGACTTTGACATTATCCTTCCTAAAGCACAGTTTAATTCTTGGTGCATCTGTAACCACTGCTCTTGAGTGCTCAGGGATTGACCTCATCCATTCTGCCACTAAACTGTACATCTCCACAAGCTGGGGATTAATATATTAAAAGCAGATTGGAAGCCGCAGCCAAGTAATTTCATTTAACTCGTTTCTTACATCCAGGAGGACAACAGGATTTTCATTTTTTTTTTTCTGTGCACGCCTGCTCCTGCTGCATGTCTCTGAGGATTGGGCTGATCACGGCGTCACTGGTCACTTTCCGATTGCCGCTTTGTGGCCGGCGAGGATGAAGGTGGCTGCTTGGCCTTCCCTGCATTGACAGCGCGTCTGAACTTTGCCCTCTCACCCCTCCCTGAGTTCCACAGACCAATTCAGGGGTGGGACATGTTTCCTTAGTTGTTGCTGCAGAGGCTCGGGGTACTTGATCGGCCTGTCAGCAGACGCTGGGCAACGTAGTAAGAAAAAAAAGCAAAGCTTAGCGCTTTGCGGCCTTTCTCATTTTCTATCCCCGTTGTGAACCGTTTCAGGAACTTGAGGGGTGCGACAAATCGAAATGGCATGCTAGCTCAGTCGAGTGAATGAAAGCAGCCCAGGGCTGTGGCTTTCCCTCCCTGTTAACTGTAACGCAAATTTTTATGTGAGATTTTTTTTGATTTCCCTCCCTCGGGAGTTTGCACAACAACTCCTCGTTTTAAGTCGCCCCCGCCACAAGTTGTTTCATTTTAAAGTCGTTTTTTTGGGTTGTTCTAGGTGAGTTTTCCCTGATTTAAGTCACGACCTCCACTTTAGAGACGTTTTGCGTCATCACGCGGTGTGCATCACCGCACGTCAGCTCCCTTCATGTGATGTCAGGTCCTGGCAACCATTGTTAAGGAGGCTGTTTGCCTCCTTGCTCAAGGCAACATCGATTTTGAAAAAAAAAACCCCAGAGGCATCCAAAGCCAGAGTTTGTTTTTTTTCAAGCAAAAATGTTGGATTTAAATTTGATATCAATTTTGGAGTTTCGGGAGACGTTGAAACAAGCCAGAAACACCCAGTAAGTGCTGGTAGTTTTTTTAAAAAATTCATTCACTGGTTAGACCAGCATTTGTTGCTCACTCCTAGTTGCCCTTGACAACCGAGTTGCTTGCTAGGCCATTTCAGAGTCAACCACGTTGCTGTGGGTCTAGAGACACATGTGGGCCAGACCAGGTAAGGACGGCAGATTTCACCCCATAAAGGGCACTAGAGAACCAGATGGGTTTTTTTTAATGACAATCGGCAATGCTTTCATAATTGCCGTTAGACTTTTAAAAATTGAATTCAAATTTCACCACCTGCTGTGGTGGGATTTGAACCTGGGTCCCTGGGCTATTACTCTGGTACTAATCCAGTGACAATGCCACTATGCCACTGCCTCCCCTCCAGTGAGCATGTTGCTGCTGCTGCTGCAAAGAAAGGAAGAAAAGCCATCAGCCTAGCAGTGAAATTGGATGTTTTAAAACGTTTTGAGGCTGGTGAGTGTTAATGAATTTGAATTTATACAGGATTTCCTTTATATTTAGTGATTTATTTTGTTTTTGCAAGTTATTTGAGCTAGGAAGGCACGATGCTGCACATGGCACATGTGCGGTATGGTATTTCATCTTCTACATTGGTTTTTCCTGGCGAGAAATGTCTGAAGGAACCTAGCCCCAACTTTAACATTGATTCCTATGGGAATCCATGATTCATGTACAGTTGTTTCACTTAAAGTTGCAATTGCCAGGAATACAACCACAACTTTAAGTGAGGACTCACTGTAGTACTATTGATGCAGGGTGCACTGCAAGTGCCCTGGCCATTATTATCAATATAATGACCAGATGATTTAATCTTTAAGTTTTCTGTTTTGTGGGAGCTGGTTGTGCGCAAATTGGCTTTCCCATTTCCACCATTTCGAGTGACTACCCTTTGAAAAAGTACTTTTTGGCCTGTACTCCTTGACTCTACCCACACCAGATGGCCTGCAGCTCACCGCCATCTTCTCAGGGGAAACAAATGCTGGCCGTGCCAGCGACACTCGGGTCCTGAGGAAGGGCAAAACAAAAGCACTTTGGGATATCTAGAGGTAATGAAAGGTGCTATATAAATGCAAGTCTTCCTTTTGGCATAACCATTCACTACACAAAAATGAACAGCTAAAAGGAAATCTGTGGCTTTCCATCAAGTTTACAAGCGCATTTTGGACTGCCTCGGGGAGGTAACATCTGGCTAGGAGCTGTTTCCAGCACTAGCGAGATCACCACACAACAAGCCACCTTGCGATGTGGGATGCTACTTTAGTTATAAACCCAAGATACTGTAGAGGTCCAGAAGGTTGAAATAAAAACAAAAAAAATATTGCTGGAGATACTCAGGAGGCCAGGCAGCATCTGTGGAGAGAAACAGAGGTAACGTTTCAGGTCAGCGACCTATCATTAGGACAGGACAGGCAACATCTCTCATTCCAATGCTTTCATTACACTGGCTTTCCGACACTCATCTTATTGAAATTCTCATCATGCAGCCTTATAATGGTTTTTTTTTGTCATTCAGAGAGATGTAATTCCCATCGGTGAAGTAATGGGAATTTTATAGGCTAGATCTCAAAAGGTTTCAACACCCCTTATACTACCTGACTTCAACAATGAGAACGAGTGCTTGGGAATATTAATTAGACACTGTATATTCAGGACAATCCAGAGCTTGTTTTGTCAGTCCTTTTCCTGGAAAAACAAATCTCTCTCTCTGTTGGTTTCCTTCTGGTTCAGTGGGAGCTAATCTTGGGCTCCGAGCTGCAGATAATGTCTGGTATTTGACTGCCAGTTCTCACTATCAAAGGCAGCAGCGTGATTGGGTAAATCCGGCTCGGAATACATTTATCTGCAAGTGCAGCAATGCTCGGACGATCAGCGTGCGTTCCATTAGATCTAAGATACTGGAGAATTCAGGAGAGCCACGCTTAGATACCAGTGCAGTCTTGACAGACTCAGGGGTGCATCTTAGTGTGGCTACCTGCGTGCGTTTTTTGGGGGGAGGGGTGGCGGGTTCCCGAGGCGGGGTGGGGTCGCGAGCTAGCCATTTGAGCTGGTGTAATGTGTGATGCTGTCGAGAATCTTGGAGCGTCTGCCCCTCCTTTCTCAGGACACAAGAACTAGGAGCAGGAGTTGGCCATTCAGCCTCTCGAGCCTGCCCCGCCGTTCGCTAAGAGCGTGGCTGATCTGATTGTGGCCTCAGCTCCACTTTTGTGTCAGAATCCCCGTAACCCTCGACTCCCCTAGTCTGTCAAAAATCTGTCTAACTCAGCCTCGCGTACGTTCAATGTCCCAGCCCCCACTGCTCTCTGGAGAATAGAATTCTAAAGTCTAACAACCCTCTGTGTGGGGTGGGGGGGGGAATTCTCCTCAGTTCAGGCGTAAATGGAAGACCCCTAATCTTTAAACTGTGTCCCTTTGTTACGTGATCTTGAGACTCGAGACCCTCGGCGCTTCATGTGGTTGGTTAACCTTTGAATTTAATACAGACTGGTCTTGGATAGCAAATTCCCTGTGGCATTTATACTTCTGTGAAATAACTGGCCCAAAATAGCAAATCACTTCAATTTACACGTGGTTTAATGGCATCACTTAGGATATATTGTGCCTCACAAAATGGCAGAGCCTGAGTGTGATTAGGAATAGATGCTGCTACATCAAGAAATTAATAGATGTGAGGAAGGGAATTAATGCTGAGATGAAAATGTAACACGCAAGCAGTTTGTCTAAGTATTGAAATAGCAAATGGTTTGTGCGTAGGAACACATTCAATTAAACAGGTTATATTTACAGTGGAAAAAAAATGAGGGAATGCATTTTAATTCTTGCATCGTATGACATAAAAACTAATAGAAATCTGTCAATCCACCAGCTAATGAGTGCGTTAACATGCACTGTCGAAGGCTTCGTTGTGGTAGTTGCTGAGCCACATAGATCAGGAAGGGTTAGAATGAGGAACTCCCTGCCACATGGAGTCGTTGAGGTGATTAGCATAGATTCATTTAAGGGGAAGTTAGATAAGCACACGAGGGAGAAGGGAATAGAAAGAGATGTCAGTAGGTGAGATGAAGTAAAACAGGGGAAGGCATGAGTGAAGTGTAAACACCACCACAGACATTTGGGCTGAATGGCCCTATTTTGTTTTTTGTAGGTTTTAGCCATCATGAAGTTATTGGTGCCTTTTCAAGGGCGGGGGTGGGTGGGGGGTGCTGGGGAGTTTGGTGGGGGAGGAGTATGGGAGCGGACCAGGTAGTAGGACTTATCCTACTTTCCAAGCCATTGCTGTAAGGTGCAGTGGGATTGATCTGTATAAACAGTAGCTTACCAGTGCTCCTGGCTGTTGGGCCATGAGGTGCTGGCTGAACTGCAGTTCACTCCAGCTAAAAACATTCCCTCTGAGCACCCTTGAGGATTTATGAGCTTTGGGACTTGCCACAATGGATCCAGATTCTCTGGGTTAACCGTGTGTGGTGTGATCCCAGGGCTGGGGAGTGTGTGCCTGGTGAGTAGAAACTCCGCCAGGGTGATCCCTGTAGGCTTCAGGACCTTGTCATCATGGTCAAATGGGTGCGGGAATGGAGGGGGGTTGGGGGAGGAGGTTAGAAGGCTCAACTATGTGGAGCTCAGTCGCTCAGTGGGCGGGATCTTCCGGTCCCACCAAAGTAGACAGCGATTTGAATGGTGGAACCTGCTGCAGTGGGGCCGGGACATCCCGGCCAATGTGATCTTCCTTGAATTAGCCAATTAGTGGCAATCTGACTCTAAATGCTGGAGGGCCAGCAGGAGGCACTGCAACAATGTATTGGCAGAAGTTTGCCTTTCCAGGTGACCGAGAGAGAGAGAGAGGGTGCCCCCAAGATGGAGGTGTACTCGCCCTCACTGTTTAAAAAGTAGCCTCAGGAGCTGGACCACCAGCGTCAGAGATGGGGGGGGGGGGGGGGGGGTGCCTCTCCACGGGGCGGCCTGCAGCTGCAGCCAAGCCGATGGGGAGGGTATATGAGCCGGCCTAGAGCGTTGGCCTTTCCAGCCCTGTGCTACCTTCAGAAAGTTGCACTGTTTCCTGATGCCTCCAAGGATCTGTGTCACTCCTTGACAACAAGCCTTCGTTGGCCTTTAGCCAGGTAAAATGGCAGCCCGCCTCTGGAAAAATGGCCCTCGGGGTAGGGATGGGGGAGAGAGGGGGGGGGTTGCGGTGGGGGGGGTGCAACCGGCAGACCGGTGGGACACACTCATGCCCATGCCCCCCATCAGGGCCTAGCCCTCTGTCTTTGTGGGTTTTGGGGTCTCTTGATTTGACAACTCTTTTTCTTGGTGCTAAGTTTCCATCCATGTGGAAAACATACTTGGTCAAAAACAAATATATACCGCAACAACTTGTATTTACATAGCGTCTTTAGCGTCGCAAGGCATTTTGCGAGAAATCGATTGATCAAAAATTGCTACTGAGCCACTGAAGGAGCTAACAGAGATGACCAGAGATGGTCAAAGAGGTAGCTTTAAAGGAGCACCTTAAAGGAGGGGAGAGATTTAGGGAGGGAATTCAGAAGCTTAGGGCCGGACTCGCAGAAGACAAGGCCGGCAGTGATGGAGTGATTAAAATTACCTTTGGAATTCTCTGCCCCAGAGGGCTGTGGAAGCTCAATCATTAAGCATGCTCAAGACAGAAGTCAGGAGATTTCTGGAGACTATTGACATCAAGGAAAATGGGGATAAATGACGTAGAGGTAGGTGATCAGCCTTGATATGTTTGATTGGCAAAGCATGCTCGAAGGGCCGAATGGCCTACTCCTGCTCCTATATTCCTAATTGGAAATGCATGAGATGTTGGAATTGGAGATCTTGAGTGAAGGCTGGAAGAGGTTACAGCGTCAGGGATTGCGAGGAGGAAATTGGAAGGAGAGTATAGTTTGAAAATACAACCCTTTGAGAAAAGTAACACAGCAAGGTGAAAAACCCTCAAAGCTATAAAGGGTTAGTTTAAAAGTTCTAGTTGTACAAAAGTAAGTGGATGATAACTGAAAGACTTACTTAAAGGATGATGAATTTAAACGGGTGGATTGTTGACAGCAACAGCAGAGATCCCGGGAAACCTTATAGCTACTTAGGATGAAGCGGGAATGTTAAAGACCGGACAAGTCCTGTCAGGCACAGGTAGAAATGTCATGGGGCGAAATCAGGAAATGGCACATGTGTTACATTAATTCATCAGTGTTCAGGAATGAAGGCTAAGAGCAAATCTGAGACTGCGGAATCGCTAACATATGTTAAGGTCAGTAATGCATCTGCTCAAAGAAACGTGCAGCATTAACTATATATAACACCTGGAACAACTGGGATATAGCCTGGAGGTCTCATAGAAATAAATAAGGAGGAATGTAGAGCCATGGCTAATCTTTGTCTTTTTGAATATTATTTTGATGGTATACATTGATAGTGCAATTACAATGTGTCCTATTTGCATAATTATTTGTAGAGTTATGTTATTTTTAGTTGTGACAATGAAGAGACTGCAACTAAATGTAGTGGAAATCTGGAACTCTCTTCCCCAAAGAGCTGTTGAGGCTAGAAGTGAATTGAAAATATTGAAACTTAGATTTTAATCCCAGAGGGGTATTAAGGGTTACAGAATCAAGGCGGGCAGTTGGAGTTAAGATACAGATCAGCCATGATCCCAAGCCAATGATCTCCTATTTCCCTATACATTCTTATCAAGGACTATCTGTAGACTTTGGCATGAAAGAGGGGTCATTGGTAATGAATTAATTCTCCACCATGGAGACCTCGTGTTCTCAGAAAATCAACCAAATATGAGGCTAAAGGAAGCAAGGTCTGAGAGTTAGTCAGGTCATTATTGCTTATACTCTGCACTTGCCTGGATGAGGAGCTTGACAACATCCAGGACAAAGCAGCTCCTTGATTGGCAGCCCATCCACAAACATTCACTCCCTCCACCGCCGATGCACAGCGGCAACAGTGTGCACCATCGACAAGATGCACTGCAGGAACTTACCAAGGCTCCTTCGACAGCAACTTCCAAACCCACGATCTCTACCACCTAGGAGGTCAAGGGAATTGGACCGCAAAGAAGCAAGTTCCTCTCCTGGCCACACACCACCCTGATTTGGAACGATGTCACCGTTCCTTTGCTGCCGTTGGGTCAAAAACCTGAACCCCGCATCCTAGCAGCACGGTGGGAGTACCTGCATAAGATGGACTGCAGCGCTCAAGATAGTGGCTCCCCACCACCTTCTAAGAGGCAATTAGGGATGGGCAATAAATGCTGGCCATGCCCTCATCCCATGAAAGAATAAAAAAACAGAAACCTTCTTCAAGCAGTGCTGCAGTACAAACTTTCCATAAATACTGAGACAGTGAAGGATTGCTCTGCTCAGAACTTCCTGATTATTATTTCAGTCACATATTGCCGAACAATAAAGAGCTTTGGAAAGACCCAGGATGAGCAGCTCAATCTGGTTCTACTCTAAGATCTGCGAGTTGAACGCTATCAGAATGCTGATTGCAGCAACCATGCCTGCACTTGGGAGAGAACATTTGGTGCAGCACAGATTCCAGGAGTAGTTTGTCAGTTTGATGCATTTGCTTCATTGTTCTTGGTTAACAGTGAAACCAGCCACAGTCCCCAGCCACAGAGCTCAGATCTAAATTATCCTTGGCGTCAGAGACAAAGGACAATGGCAGGGGAATGGGTGTGGTGTTATCTTCACCTTTCCCACCTGGGTAGTGCTCTGGCCAAGGGGATTGTAAACCCATTGTTGAACCACCTATCGCAGCATTTAGAAGAACGAGAGGTGATCTCATGGAAACTTACAATATTCTTAAAGGGCTCGACAGGGTGGATACAGAAAGGATGCTTCCCTTGGCTGGAAGGCTTAGAACTAGGGGACAAAGTCTCAGAATAAGGAACAAGCCATTTAGAACTGAGATGAGGAGGAATTTCTTCACTCGGGGTGGTGAATCTTGGGAATTCTTTACCCCAGGAGGGTGTGGAAGCTCAATCATTGAGCATGTTCAAGACAGAGATCGATAGACTTCTGGATACCGATGACTTCAAGGGATATGGATATAGTGTGGGCAAATGGCATTGAGGTAGATGATCAGCCATGATCTAATTGAATAGCGGAGCAGGCTCGATGGGCTGAATGGCCTACTCTGCTCTTACGTTCCTGTGAAACCAGAAAGGCTTGCATTTATTTAGCATCCTTCACAAGGCGTTGTTTACTTTATAGCCAATTAAATATTTTTGAAGGGTAGTCACTGTTAAAATATAGGAAATTTGGCAGCCATCTTGTCCATAGCAATGAAATAAATTGCCAGGTATTCTGTATTAAAGTATTGTTTGAGGGATAAATTTTGGCCAGGACACCAAAGTCCAAGGAATATTTTATGTTCACCTGGAAGCACCGTTGGACCTTTGGTTTAACGTCTCATTCGGAAGATGCTACCTTCGACAGTGCAGCGCCCCTACAGAACTGCACTAGGAGTATCAGCCTAGATTTTGTGCTCAAGTCCCTGATGTGGGACTCGAACCCGTGTCGCTCCGATTTGGAGACAAGGGCACTACCAACTCAACCACCCAAGTAGCCACTAAGCCATTGTGCGGACCTAAATTTCTTCATATAAAAATCAGTAAGGCACAGAGAAAAGGGCACCCTTTTATAAGAAGTTCTCTGGGGCTGGGCTGTTGAGGAACCTCATTGAATTTTTCAGGTCGATGAGCTTTCATCGGAACTGGGACAAGTTGGAAGTATAATAGGTTTCAAGTAAGTGATGGGGGGCTTGTGAAAAAAGAACAAAAGGACTGGTCTGTGATAGGGGTGAGGGCAGGAGACATTAAATGGCAAAATGGCTCAAGGTGCAAGGCCAAAGGGAGTGATGAAAGGACAAGTAAAGAAACAAACAATGTGTCTAGAAGAGGTGTGAATGGCAGGACGAAGAACAACTGACGTCCGAAAGCAAACATGAGAAAAAGGAGAGTGAAACCAAAACCAGTAAAGTAAGAGGAAACAAAACAGGTGAAGAGATTACAATTGGAACTGGTTGAACTCAATGCTGAGTCCAGAAGGCTGGAAATCACCTAATCAAAAGATGAGGCACTGTTCCTCATGCTTATGTTGAGTTTCATTGGAATACTGCAGGAGGCTGAGGACAGAGAGAAGCTGGAAAATTTGATGGACTTTACTTCTCAATTTTCACCCTTCTCTCACTTCCAAGGGGTCTGTTTGCAACTCTTCCCTTCCTCGACTTCTCTGTCCCCTTTTCTAGGGGTAGGATATCAAACAATATTCAGTATAAGCTCACTGACTCCAACAGCTTCCTTGACTGCTCTCGCTCACACCCCATTTCCTGTAAGAACTACATTGCATGGTTCCAGTTACTCCATCTCCATTGCACCTTACCGCATTTTTTGTATGTCTTCCTTCTTCCTCAACCAAGGATCTACCCCCCACCACTGCCCCCCACCGCCACCCCCCCAATGTTGACAGGATGCTCAACCGTGTTCATCCCATTTCCCACGCTTCTGCTCCCTCCCCTTTCCTCCTCTCCCAGAACCAGGATGGGATTCTCCTTGCCCCCCACCTTCCACCCGTGCAGGCGCCATCTTTAACGGATCATCCTAAGACCAAAAGACCATAAGACATAGGATCAGAAATTAGGCCATTTGGCCCATCGAGTCTGCTCCACCATTCAATCATGGCTGATAAGTTTCTCAACCCCATTCTCCCGCCTTCTCCCCGTAAGCTTTGATCCCCTTACCAATCAAGCACCTATCTATCTCGGTCTTAAATACACTCAATGAACTGGCCTCCACAGCCCTCTGTGGCAATGAATTCCATAGATTCACCACTCTCTGGCTAAAGAAGTTTCTCCTCATCTTTGTTCTAAAAGGTCTTCCCTTTACTGTGAGGCTGTGCCCTCAGGTCCTAGTCTCTCCTACTAATGGAAACATCTTCCACTCTATCCAGGCCTTTTAGTATTCTGTAAGTTTCAATCAGATCCCCCCTCATCCTTCTAAACTCTATCGAGTATAGACCCAGAGTCCTCAAACATTCCTCATATGTTAAGCCTTTCGTTCCTGGGATCATTCTCGTGAACCTCCTCTGGACCCTCTCCAGGGCCAGCACATCCTTCCTGAGATACGAGGTCCAAAATTGCTCACAATATTCTAAATGTGGTCTGACCAGAGCCTTATAAAGCCTCAGCAGCACATCCCTGCTTTTATATTCTACTCCTAAATGCCAACATTGCATTTGCCTTCCTAACTACCGACTCAACTTGCAAGTTAACCTTAAGAGAATCCTGGACTAGGACTCCCAAGTCCCTTTGCACTCCAGATTTCTGAATTCTCTTCCCATTTAGAAAATAGTCTATGCTTCTATTCTTCCTACCAAGTGCATGACCTCACACTTCCCCACGTTGTATTCCATCTGCCACTTCTTTGCCCATTCTCCTAACCTGTCCAAATCCTTCTGCAGCCTCCCCGCCTCCTCAATACTACCTGTCCCTCCACCTATCTTTGTATCATCTGCAAACTTAGCCAGGATGCTCTCAGTTTTTTCATCTAGATCATTAATGTATAAAGTGAAAAGTTGTGGTGCCAACACTGACCGCTGCGGAACTCTAGTAGTCACCGGCCGCCATCCTGAGAAGGACCCCCTTATCCCCACTCTCTGCCTCCTGCCAGACAGCCAATGACGCCCCATTCATTTTTTCTGTGCGCATTGAGAGGTTAAACCCTGAGGGACCTCGGATGTTCCAGTTCGTGCTGTCCAATGAGTTGCGATGGCATGGCTGTTATCACTCACAGTTATGCACGAGTGAACAGAGCATGTTCTTGTCAGTCATTTTCCTTTACTAAAACAGGCACGGCATGCAGCAGGCACCCTTTTCTAAGGATGTCCAACGATCTGTGTTCCCCTGAAAGGGAGATCACACAGCCCATCGTCTTGGCTGAGCAGTGAGGGCTTTGAAACACTTTGTTTTAAGGAAAGCAGTTTGTTTGGTGCCGCTGTTGCAGTTTATATCTGACGATGGTAATGGGCCTAGTTTGCTGTGATATGTATTTTTTCCTCAAGGAGCTGAGTGAGAGGTGTGATTTATGGTCGCCCGTCCTGAGAGGCTGGAGATGTCCTTCAGAAAATTGTTCAGTTAGGATCTTATTTCTATTAAAAGATAGTAATGGATGAATGATCTCTGTTACTATTTGAATTAACCTTCAAAGCTGAGAGGAGAATACTTTTTTGCTCTGTGCCTGTCAGCTCACTGACCTGATGCACTAGTTCATACCTTCTTACTCACCTTACTTCGTTTGACCAAGATGCCAACTTTTATTTATGCCTCGCTCTGCGACCGGCTTTGTTAGCTCTTTGTGGGGTGGGTGGAGTGAGGGGAGGGAGGAAGGGAAGGCTCTGTCATCTTGGTCTTTATCCTGCATGTGAACATCCAGGATTCATAAATAACACAGTCACCAAACATTACAATCAATTGATTCCAACCTCCAAGGTTCAATTAAAACAATACATGCAATTGGTACCATTCATCTCTGAGTCATGTGTCCAGGTTCGAGTCCCACTCCAGGGCTTGAGCACAAAATTCCAGGCTGACAGTCCAGTGCAGCACCGAGGGAGTACTGTACTGTCGGAGGTACTGCCTTTTGGATGAGACACTAAACCGAAGCCTCATCTGCCCTCTCAGGTGGACATATAAGATCTCATGGTACTATTTGAAAGAAAGGCAGGGGAGGCATTCCTAGTATTGTGGTCCATATGTATTCCTTAATCAACATCACAAAAGCAGATTTTCTGGTCATTATGACATTGATGTTTATGGGAGCTTGCTGTGCACAAATTGGTTGCCACGTTTCATACATCGCAACAGTGACTACACTTCAAAAATACTTCAGTGGCTGCAAAAGTGCTTTGAGATGTCTGGGGGATGTGAAAACCGCTGGATAAATACAAGCCTTTCTTTATATGCATTTGGCAGGGCCCAAGATTTAGCCATTCCATTCAGGATGCCCTCTCTAGCTCCCACTGTCTTTCATGGCGTCCAAAAGCTTTCCTCAAGACCTCTCCCTTAAGCCTTAATGCACACTTTCTTTATTTCTTTTTGAAAACCGGTGTTCACTGTTTTGTCCTCCCCAACAACTTGGGGCATGGTAAATCATGAAGGTTGTTTTGAATGTCATCAACGATATTGGACCGCTGGGTAGAAAGATATTTCTTTTTTGAATGATTGTGATCCAAACCTAAGGGCCATAAAATTTCATAGAATTTTGTCTGTTACTGTCCTCTCTTCTTGGAATCCAATCTGAGGACCAACTTAATGGTATTGAATTGAGATCAAGTGGTCTTTCCTGCTGGGAGATGTTTCTGTTGGTAAGGTGTTGTTGTGTAACGTAAGCTTTGCAGGACGCTCAACGTTCACATTGGCAAGTGGGAGACGATGCACATTTGTGCAAGTTAACAGAAGAGGTACAACAGCGTAAAGGAAAGAATTTGCAATTATCTAGTGCCTTTCATCACTTCAGGGCATCCCAAAATGCATTACAGTCTTTTGAAGTGTTGTTAAGTAGGGAAATATGGCAGCCAATTTGCACACAGCAAGCTCCCACAAGCAACAATGAAATTGGAGACCAGATGGTCTGTTTGTGTGATGTTGGTTAAGTGATAAGTATTGGCCAGGACACATGGGAGAAATCCCCTGCTCTTCTTTGAAATAGTGCCTTGGGATCTTTTACCTCCACCTGAGGCTTAAACATCTCATCCATAGGACACTGACTCCCTCAGCACTGCATTGGAGTTTTTTTTAATTCTTTCATGGGATGTGAGCCTCACTGGCAAGGCCAGCGTTTGTTGCCTATCCCCAATTGCCCTTGAACTGTGGCTTGCTAGGCCACTTCGTAGGACAGTTAAGAGTCAACCACATTGCTGTGGGTCTGGAGTCACATGGAGGCTGGAACCAACTAAGGGTGGCAGATTTCCTTCCGTAATGGACATTAGTGAACCAGATGGGTTCTTATGCCAATCGATGGTCGTTTTATGGTCACCATGGAACGTCAGCATTATTTATGTGATCAAGGCTCTGGGATGGGACTTGAATTCTCAACTTTCTGATTGAGGTGAGGATGCTGTCTCTTTAGCACAAGAAATACAGGTTATGGTTCTGGCAAGATGTTATATTTTAAGAAATAGAAGAACAGAAGAGAGTGGGAATGTTCCCTGAGTGGGAACAGAAAACCCCCCCCTTCCTTGGCTCCAGGCCTGTACACAGTGTGAAGGAGCCCTCACTGTTGGGGAAGGTGTTTATTTTGCTGTCGGGAAGGAGTGCAAAAGGCAGAACATTTCCTCTCCAAAGGATTTTGGCTGCAGTTTTGATCATTGTATTCTGGATCATGTGGAGAAGTGACAGAAGCTGTGTGCTTCAGGGATTGCTTAAAAAAAAGGCCAAGCTCCATCTAGTTCACTTTCTACCATCCTGACACTCACATTATACAACAATAATGGAGTCTTGATGAAAAAAAGAGACATGCTGTCTAAACTTTTCATCTTGCATTCATCAAGACAGATCGCAAGAATACCATCAGTAAAGGGAAGAACAATTTGTACTGCATGAGAAGAGAGTGCTGATTGGTTGGCAAGTGGACCCTGATTGATAGAGGTGAGCTCAGAGTCCACTTGCCAACCAATCAGCACTATCTTCCCATGCAGTATAAATTGTTCTTCCCTTTCCTGTTGGTATTCTTGAGATCTGTCCTGATGAGTGCAAGATAAAGCTTAGACAACATGTCTCTTTTTACAGCAGTACTCAAGTTCTTTACTACCAAACAAATAATAGAGTAATTGATTTAATCATAGCAATTAATCTCAAATGGCCTACCACAGATACAGATATGACACGAGGAAAACACCAGTGATGGAGAGCTTAGGGAACCATATCCCATCTTTTTCATCCCAAGCATGCCGCACTTACGACCTGTTAAGTCTCAGATTATTCACATAAATTGCCGCTTGGTACGTAGGCTGTATATCCAAACGATTGGCTGATTGAATCAAACAACATATTCCTCCGGCTGTTCATAATACCTAACAAACTTTACTTGACAGCCCCGCACTGGCAAAACCCAAATCAAGATATCTATTGTTAGATGTGATTTTGCAATTGGGCAGCACTTGCTGAACAATCCTGAGTGTGCTAATGGCTACACTAACAACAAATTTAAAGTAATCAGTCATGTTTGTAACTTGGCTTATTTATGCTTGCTGGAAGCAGCAGACATTCATACACAGGGACCCATTCTCTGCAAACAAAAGGAACATGTTCAATCTTTGCACCTTTTTTGAATTTCCCAGAAGCTAAGGGAGCCTGTAGTCCCTTGTTGCTTTCTCCATGGCAATGCCTTGGCCAATCAGAGTCAACTTGCCAACCACTCAGCACTCCTTTTCTCTTGTAATATAAGTTGCTGTGATTTGAAATTTGTTCTAGTGTTTGTCCTGATGAAAAACTTTGGCAACATGTCCCCCTTTTCAGCAGTATTTCTCATTTACTGTATCCCAACACTGTGTATAAGGATGGGACTGTTTACATTATATTAATATGAAGCCTAATTTACTAACTTGTAATAAGTGTCATCAAGGAAGGATTCTGGCTGCTGTGAATGGTTTATCAGCTAAAATTTTAGTCAGTCAGTTCGCTTGACAGGGCATTTAATTTTATAAGAATCCCGCTCCTCGGTTGGATGCTGCTGTGAAGGGACTTCAGGATCTGTCTGAATGGGTGAATGGAGATGGGATGAATGGCTTCCCTCATGCATAAATATCTTGTAAATAAAATTAAGTTTGTTATATTCAAGTGCCACATTAACCCTGCAAGGGTCTTTTGAAGTGCAGTTTCCCCAGTCACCTGCTTTGGAAGAAGTTAACCAGTCAGTGCAGTAACTTGCTGGTGTCACAGTTAACATGTCACTCAACTAACCAGTAACCCCTTCCATTGTCAGCCAGACTGTGAAAGACAGAGCAGTGACACTCTAAACATGCTCCTGGTTAAAATTCAGGTGCCTGACAATCACAGTGACATCTTTGAAAGATCAAATGTGGTGGTTGACACGATTGGTAAACCTTACTTCTAAGCCCGCCAAAGCAATGAAGTCACCATCTCAGCAATCATACCCTATACACAAGCGCTACTGTGTATGGGGCATGGCAACTGCAATACTACCCAGCATCAAACACATTCCTGTGCCACTGTAACTTCTCATCATACATGATAGTCTTGAGGGTACCCATCCCACAGGGCAGTTAGAACCAAGACTAAAGATATGAAACCGATGGAAGAAAATGAGTTTTTGCACTTAATAAGTGCTCAGATCAGAGGGCTCAGAAAACAGGAGAACCCACCCTAAAGAACTGCAGATTCTTGAAACACAGAAGGAGACCATTCAGCCCATCATGTGTGTGCCAGCTCTTTGAAGGAGCTACCCAATTAATCTCACTACCCTGCTTTTTCCCGTTGTCTTCCACATATTTCCCTAATAGGCATTTATCCAATTCCCAGTTTTTTTGCAATTCCGACTTTTCCCTTGTTTACTCTGTAATTTTGAACAACTCAATTAAATCCCACCCTTAACTTTCTCTGCTCGAAGGCAAATGATATATGATGTAAACATTGCATATTAAAATAATATTTAATATTGAAAGAAACCATTTGAGGAACACTGTAGGTCTAAGAGAAAAAAAGCAGTCGAATGTTACCTTAATTGCTTTACTCTCAACCAAGTAAAAACAATTACTAAATTATCATTGCATTCTGCTTTATACCTTTATTGCTGTTGTGTTTATACGGTACTGAAGCATTTGCTGTTCTGTTCATCAAAGGAGAAGAGGCAGACAATTTTGTTGTATATTTTACACCTCAGACCTAGGCAGGGATGACACTAATTTCTATCAGCTCCAAGTGCTTTAAAATGTCTACTCCGTGCTGCAGCTCTGGCTTCCAGCTCTTTCTCCAGCTTCCAGCTCTTTCTCCAGCTTTGTTTACTTTTCTCTGAGTCCACACCCAGGCATAACCAATCAAGCACCGTGATTCAACAGATTCAGATAATCAAACACAGGTCAATTGAACACTATGGCTTTGTCGGTATCTTTGATAGCCATCCACTCTTCATCAATGTGTCAGCTGTGAGGTTTTCATTCTTAACTGGGAGGGTCTCTTGTCGATGTCAGAAGGTGTCACCCTGAGTGATGTAATGAGGAACAGCTCCTTTTGTGGCCAAATAATTTTAACAACAAATGTTATTGGATTAAATACTCTTTCTGCTTCCCCGCTCTCCATGACAGCAGATCAATATACTGTAGTGATCAATGTTTCTTTAGTTTAGTGCCCCTAGCCATGCTGTTCCAGTACAGTTACAACACTGGCATCTACCTGGCTATGTGGAAAATTGCCCAGTTATGTCCTGTACACAAAAAGCAGGACAAATCCAACCTGGCCAATTACTGCCTCATCAGTCTGCTCTCGATCAGCAGTAAAGTAATGGAAGGGATCATCAACAGTACGATCAAATGGCACTTGCGAAGCAATAACCTGCTCACTGATGCCCAGTTTGGGTTCCGCCAGGGCCACTCAGCTCCTGACCTCATTACAGCCTTGGTTCAGACATGGACAAAAGAGCTGACATCCCAAGGTGAGGTGAGAGTGACTGCCCTTGACATCAAGGCAGCATTTGACAGAGTTTGGCATCAAGGAGCCCTAGCAAAACTGGAGTCAATGGGAATCAGGGGGAAAATTCTCCACTGGTTGGAGTCATACCTAACACAAAGGAAAATGGTTGTGGTTGTTGGAGGTCAATCATCTCAGCTTCAGGACATCACTGCAGGAGTTCCTCAGGGTAGTGTCCTAGGCCCAACCATCTTCAGCTGCTTCATCAATGACCTTCCTTCCATCATAAAATCAGAAGTGGGGATGTCACTGATGATTGCACAATGTTCAGCACCATTCGCAACTCCTCAGGTACTGAAGCAGTCCATATCCAAATGCAGCAAGACCTGGACAATATCCAGGCTTAGGCTGACAAGTGGCAAGTAACATTCGCGCCACACAAGTGCCAGGCAATGACCATCTCCAACAAGAGAGAGTCTAACCATCGTCCCTTGCCGTTCAATGGCATTGCCATCACTGAATCTCCCACTATCAACAGCCTGAGCATTACCATTGACCAGAAACTGAACTGGACTAGCCATATAAGCACTGTGGGTACAAGAGCAGGTGAGAGGTTAGGAACGGTGCAACGAGTAACTCACCTCCTGACTCCCCAAAGCCTGTCCACCATCTACAAGGCACAAATCAGGAGTGTGATGGAATACTCCCCACTTTCCTGGATGAGTGCAGCTCTCACAACTCAAGAAGCTTGACACCATCCAGGACAAAGCAGCCCGCTTGATTGGCACCACATCCACAAACATTCACTCTATCCACCACCGACGCACAGTAGCAGCAGTGTGTACCATCTACAAGATGCACTGCAGGAATTCACCAAGGCTTCTCAACAGCACCTTCCAAACCCACGACCACTACCATCTAGAAGGACAAGAGCAGCAGGTAGATGGGAACACCACCACCTGGAAGTTTCTCTCCAAGTCACTCACCATCCTGACTTGGAAATATATCACCGTTCCTTCACTGTCGCTGGGTCAAAATCCTGGGACTCCCTTCCTAACAGCACTGTGGGTGTACCTACACCACATGGACTGCAGCGGTTCAAGGCAGCAGCTCACCACCAGCAAGGGCAACTAGGGACGGGTAATAAATGCTGGCCCAGCCAGAGAAGCCCACATCCGGTGAATGAATTAAAAAAAAACCTTTTTTGTTTGTTCTCTAGATCTGGGTGGCACCGGCAAGGTGGCATTTTATTATCCACACTCTGGTTGGCCTAAGAAGATTTGGGTGGGCTGCCTTCTTGGACCTCTGCAGTCCTGGTTACATGGTGCTCTGTCGATTGGTGTGAGGGCAGGACTTCCAGGATTTTGACCCAATTGCAATGAAAGAATAGAATGTACATGACCACGTCAGCATGGTGTGCCACTTGGAGGGGAACATCGAGGCGGATGGTGTTCCCTTCTGTTTTCGCCCTTCTTGATAATAGAGGAATCAGAGGAGGAAGACATTGTTTAAGTTCAGATGTACAAATCATCTACAAATCACGTTACCCATAAAAACTCAACCTGCATTGGAATTTATGGTCCTCCCACGTGAGGCGACTTTAACTATAAACTCCCTCTCACTGCTCTACCGATAAATAAGCTACAGTATAGACTGTGTCTGTTTTAATACCAAATCAGTCTAGTTGTATTTCAGTGCAAGTGTCCAGAAGACAAGGCATGCGAGGTACAGTGTACCAGGATTTCCTGAGCACACTGGGTCGATGTTTCCCCCCGGCATGAATAGTAATGAGCAGAATCATAAAGGATTCTGCTACTAGAAAGGGCTCCCGTTCCCTCACACTGAAGTATTGCAGTTACTTTCCAGCAATTCTCTCATCTTCTACTGGGATGCTCAAGAGACCCAAGCAGAGTCTATCAGATGAAGTGCTGAAGTGCCGTTTCTGAGGCGTGCTCACGCAGTTTCAGGATGAAAGGTCCTTAACTCAGTACATGATTGTAAACAGATCTTTGAGTGACAGAGTGTGCGGGGGGGGGTGGACAAGGATCTTAATAGCACAAAGTCTGCTGCAGTTTAACATCAGCGTGAGGCCTCATGAATGCTCAGAAAGGCAAGAGGCAGAAAGACTAACAATCAAGCGGCTTCTTTCGCGACCTCGTGATGTCGCAAAGGGTTCTATAGTCAATGAAGTCCTTTGGAAGACTGTAATTGTGCCGTACTGACTACAAGATCTCAGCTTTGGCTACTGCCCAAGGGAGAGTGGCAGCAATTCAACTGTATAGCCAATGTACACAGCAGCTCCCGGTTCAGTTGTCTCCCTTGCTGGACACAATGGCCAAGGACAGCATTGCGCCTCAGGTACATTGGGCCTTCTACAATCCAATAGCCTGTCAACACTCATTATCAAGTCAACAAAGCAGCCTTCGATCTGTGACAGATGCACTACAAATTTCTGTAGACTTAACAACATCTCCCTCCATCCCCTGTTGGAGTGGTGAATCTTGATGTGACTGCATGCCCTGGCTCACAGAGGTCACCTTAGCTTCCCTATATTTTACGGCTCAGAATGAAGCCATTTAGCTCATCAGCCAAAAAATTGCTCTCCAGCCTAATCTTCACTTTTCAGCTCTTGGTCTGTAGCCCTGTAGTTAATGGCACTTCATGAATGGTGGCCCGGACATTAATAGGAGACACGCTGGGAGAGGAGGGTGGAGGTTGATTAAGTTTTTGACGAGGTAACACTGAAGGTTGACAAGGGTAACGCAGTTGATCTGGTATACATGGACTTCCAAAAGGCGTTTGATGAAGTGCCACATAACAGGCTTGTCAGCAAAGTTAGATCCCATGGAATAACAGAGGCAGTGGCAGCATGGATACAAAGTTGACTGAGTGACTGGAAACTGAGTGACAAACGGTTGTTTTTCAGACTGGAGGAAGTTATATAATGGGGTTCTCTAGAGGTCGGTGCTAGCATCCCTGCTTTTCTTGATCTATATTAATGATCCAAAAGTTTGCAGGTATTGTGAGGTGTGAGGAGGAGAGTGAGAGACTTCAAGAGGACATAGACAGGCAGGTGGAACGGGCAGACATGGAGCAGATGAAATTTAATGCAGAGAAGTGTGAAATGATGCATTTTGTTAGGAAGATCAAGCGAAGCATTATAAAATAAAGGGTACAATTCTAAAGGGGATGCAGGAGCAGAGGGACCTGGAGGTACATGTGTACAAATCTCTGAAAGATGGTAGGGCAGGTTGAGAAAGTGGTTAACGAAGCTTAAAAGGTCCTGGGCTTCCTGAGCAAGCCAGTTATGGTGAACTTCATAAAAAGCTGGTTAAAACTTAACTGGATATTACAATCAATTCTGGGTACCACACAGTAGGAAGAATGTGTAGGCTTTAAAGAGAGTGCAGAAAAGATTTACACAAATGCTTCCAGGGATGAGGGGCTTCAGTTAGGTGGATAGATTAGAGAAGCTGGGGCTGTTCTCCTCGGAGGAGCGAAGGTCGAGAGGAGATTTGATAGGGTTGTTTAAAGTCATGAGGAGCCTGGACAGAGGAGATGGGGAGAAATTGTCCCCATTGGTGGCAGGGTCGGAAACCAGAGGAGACTGATTTAAAGTGTGTGGCAAAAGAAGCAAAGGCAATCCAAGGAATAGTTTTTTTTCTGCAGCGAGTGGTTAGGATCTAGAATGCACTGGCTGAGAATATGGTGGAGGCATGGTCAATTGTGGCTTTCAAAGGGGAATTGGATTATGATCTGAAGAGAAAAGATTGGCAGGTCTATGGAGAAAAGGCATGGTAGTGTTATTAGCTCAGTCACTCTTGCAGAAAGCAGACATGGACACAATGGGCTGAATGGCCTCCTCCTATGCTGTAACTATTGTATGATTCTATCTATGATTCTATGATAAATGAATTCTCAAGTGTGTTATTCACTATAACATGTGAAGACAAAGGCTGGTTCCATTTTGTATTCCACTATTTGCATAATTTATTCAATATTTCCTTTTCTAGCATTTTGTTTACATGAGTTGAGCTGTTTGATCACAGTACTCAGTGGGGACCAATAAGGCATAGAATTTAATCCAGCCTTGAAGGTGACCTTGATCACTCATTTGTGTTTATATTCTTGTTCCGTTCTCTAGTGTGCCTCTATTGTTGGGGGGATTTTGTACTCCACAGCCACTAATTAATTGTTATCAACTGTGTGTGCCATGGGTATTTTTAGCAGAAAGGCCTTATTTTGTATCAAGTCTGGCAGTTAAAGAATGAACTTGCATTTATATAGCTCCTTTCACCACTTCAGGGCAGCCAGAAATGCTTCATTGCCAATGAAGTCACTATTTTGAAGGAGAGAAAAGTGTCAATTTATGCATGACAAGGTCCCACAAATATCAATGAGATTTATTTTTTATTCTTTCATAGGATGTGGGCATCACTAGCTAGGCTAGTATTTTACTTGGCCATCCCTAGTTGCCCTTCAGAAGGTGCTGGTGAGTCACCTTCTTGAACTGCTGCAGTCCATGTGGTGTAGGCATATCCACAGTGCTGTTAGGAGGGGAGTTCCAAGATTTTGTTATAGCGACAGTGAAGGAACAGCGATATATTTCCAAGTCAGGATGGTGAGTGACTTGGAGGGGAACTTCCAGGTGGTGGTGTTCCCATCTGTCTGCTGCCCTTGTCCTTCTAGGTGGTAGAGGTCACAGGTTTGGAAGGTGCTGTCGCAGGAGCCTTCATGAATTGCTGCAGTGTATCTTGTATATGGTACACACTGCTGGCATGCTCCGTCAGTGGTAGAGGGTGCGAACATTGAAAGCAGTGGATGGAATGCTGATCAAGCAGGCTGCTTTGTCCTGGATGGTGTTGAGCTCCTTGAGTATTGCTAGAGCAGTACTCATCCAGGCGGAGTGGAGAGTATTCCATCACATTCCCAACTTGTGCCTTGTCGATGGTGGACAGGCTTTGGGGATGTGAGGTGAGCTACTCTCTGCAGAATTCCCAGCCTCTGACCTGCTTTTACAGCCACAGTATTTATATGGCTAGTCCAGTTCAGTTTATAGCCAATGGTAATCCCCAGGACGTTGATAATGGGCGATTAGGTGATGGTAATGCCATTGAATGTCAAGGGACGATGGTTAGACTCTCTCTTGTTGGAGATGGTCATTGCCTGGCACTTGTGTGGCATGGCTGTTACTTGCCACTTGTCAGCCCAAGCCTGGATATTGTCCAGGTCTTGCTGTATGTGGACATGGACTGCTTCAGTATCTGAGGGGTCGCGAATGGTGCTGAACATTGTGCAATCATCAGCAATGATGGTACACACTGCTGCAAGTGTATGTTGGTGATGGAGGGAGTGATTGTTTAAGTAGCTGGATGGGATGCTGAGTGAGCTGCTTTGATGTGGATGGTGTTCTCAAGGGTAATTAGGCATGGGCAACAAACGCTGGCCTAGACTAGATATTGACCAGGTCACCTGTTCTGAGGATGTTGGTTGAGGGATAAATACTGGGCAGGACCCTTTTCCAGAGGGATAAATACTGGACAGGACCCTTTTCCAGAGGGATAAATACTGGACAGGACCCTTTTCCTTTAGTTCAGTGGGTTTACAGAGTGAGTAGCCCAGCCACGGAGAGCTGGGAAGTCCCAAATTTAAACCTTATTGACCTGTGATGACTGAGATGTTTCTCGCTGGGGGCACTTTAATACATCCCTGGCACCACTAGGTGAGGTAGAGGAAATTCAGGCAGGGTCTCCTGTTAAATTTACCCTGAAGAGGATTCAAAGCGGAGGAGGCAAGGGAGAAAAATTAATCTGGGAGAACTTCTCCTCAAACAGTGCCATGGGATCTTTTACTGGAACTTCAGAGGGCAGACAGGGCCTCAGCTTAACATTGCAACTAAAGGTGACGCCTCCGACAGTGCAGCACTCCCTCAGTACTGAAGTGTCAGCCTCGATTTTGTGCTCAAGCCTCTGGAATGGGGCTTGAATTTGCGACCTTCCAATTCAAATGAGAGAACAGCGGATCCTCAAATTGAAAAGAGGCGGAAAGCTAAAAGAATGCAGAAAATGGTGGAAAATTCCGAGGCTGATCTGTAAGCTTCAGTGCGCGAATAGATGACTGCTACAGCTGAACTGGGGGGGTGGGGGGGGGCTGGTTACAGAGCAGCACTCGCAGAGGATAACTCCTGACTTGAGGGTCACTGCACAACCACTGTTCTGAGCCGAAGAACATGACAAGAGCCTGGTTAGGAAGGCACAGAATTAGCACAACCGCAGCACCGATGAACCCACTGGCAAGTCACAGAAAAACCGCTTTGAGAGTTTTCTTATCCGCCATTTCAATTGCCTCAGTCTGCGGTCAGGGGGTCAAAATGAGGTTCACAGCCGAACTTTTAAAAAATGACTTCGTTCTCGATAATGGGCAGGATATTGTCAGCTCCGATGGATCCCCCCATCGCCAGGGCCAGAAGTGGGAGCGAGCAGTCCGCACTCAGGCGGATGGTGAGACCCTGCGGTGATGCATTTTGCTGGCGCCCGTGGCCTATTAACAGGTTGTCGCTGGAGCTGCTACCCAACTGAGGATGGAGGCCCACCCCTCCATCCCTTCGCCACCCAACACCCCCCCCCCCCCCCCCCCCCCCCCCCCCGCCTCCCCCCAGCCCCCACCGCCCACCACTCACAGCTGTTGGCCCAATCAGAGGGCCGGCAGCTCAGCAGCATCAACTTCCCTCCAGTTAGCGGTTGCTGCTGCTGAGGCTGCAGTGAGAAGGAGAGGCGGACTCAGTGTTGAAGGCACGTAGTTGTTTCTGAAGAAGCTGGGGGCCAGTGATCAGGGCAGCAGGTTGTGGCCCTTGCCGCCTCGCCAATCAAGGAGAGTTGCCCCCAAGAGCTTTTCTCCGAGCACGTGCACAAATTTCCCCAAGTGCGTCAGTAGGAATCCCTGTGGCACGAGGTAACCTCTGCCTCCTCATGGTGGGAAAAGCACTTCCGAGCGTATCTTCCACACAAAAAAAAGACAAAAGGGAGTCAAATGCCGGGAGCTTTCCGGGTGAGGGTTTCAGGAATAATGAAGGGTAATCATGGGAAGCTGTGCTTGGTTTATATTTAGATCAAAATCGTTCAAATGAATTCAGCTGTGTGGGAAAGAAAACACCAGATTTCGGAAACTTAATTGAGCAAAACTGATTTGGATGAAAGCTATTAGCAACGCAGGCTCTCGTAACGCCCATCCACCCCCCCGCCGGCCTCCCCACCACCTTTCCCAAATGGTTCTAAACTCTGACACCAGCTTGTTCTCAGTGTTGCCAAAGCCCAGAGTTCCATTCCGTGGGCCCCTCCCTGGTTATACCGTACTGTCTCCTCCCCTCCCAGAACTAGCCAACCCAGACTCACACGTCGTGCATCTTACCATCGATCTTGTTGTGCCTCTCAAGCTTTTTCAAAAAAAACAGTAAGAGGTTAAGCTGAGTGCGCAAGCGAAAGTATATGAATAATCACTTGGTAGTACATAACTTGAATTTTGCTGAGAAGAGAGACATGTTCCTGAAGCTTTTCATCTTTCACTCACCAGGACAAATGCAAGAATGCCAAATTTCAAACAATCCTGAGTGCACTAATAACCACACTAACAGCCAATTTAAAACAATCAGTTGTGCTCGTAACGTGGCTCATTTACACTTGCTCGAAGCAACATACATTCATACACAGGGACTGGTGCTCTACAAACAAAAGGGATGAGTTCAAGCCTTGTGGTTTTTTTGAATTATCCGGGGGCTTGGGGAGCCTATAGTTCCCTGTTGCTTTTCCCATGGCAACACGTTGGCTGCTCAGAGTTGACTTGCCAACCACTCAGCATCCTTTTCTCCTGAAGTATAAATTGTTGTAGTGTTTGAAGTTTGGCATTCTTGCGTTTGTCCTGATGAGTGCAAGAGGAAAAGCTTCGGCAACCTCGCTCTTCAGCAATACATATAAATTATCAATGGACGAGATTTGTAGTTTTTGTAGCAAAATGAACAGAATGCCGTTAGTAGAAAACATAGGAAAGAGGAGCAGGAGTAGGCCATACAGCCCCTCGAGCCTGCTCCTCTATTTAAGTAGATCATGGCTGATCTTCTACTTCAATGCCATTTTCCCACACTATCCCTATATCCTTTGATGTCTTTAATATCTAGAAACCTATTGATCTCTGTCTTGAATATACTCAATGAGCAACTAAAGCCCTCTGGGGTAGAGAATGCCAAAGATTCACACCCTCTGAGTGAAGAAGTTCCTCCTCATCTCAGTCCTAAATGGCCTACCCCCTATTATGACACTGTGTACCCTGGTTCTAGGACACCCCCCCAGCCAATGGGGAACGTCCTTCCTGCATCTATCCTGTCGAGCCCTGTGAGAATTTTATATGCTCCATTGAGATCACCTCTCATTCTTCTGTACTCTAGAGACTACAGGCCCAGTGTCCTCAATCTCTCCTCCTAGGTCAATCCTGCCATCCCAGGGATCAGCCTGGTGAAACTTTGTTGCACTCCCTCCGTGAATACTAAGCATTAGAAGTTCTAGGTGTCAGAACTTCATGGGACCAGCTAGATAGAGTAAGGAGTCTTTGAAGAATTAAGTTCTTTTCATTTTCATCAGTCTTGTGTCAGGCAGAGAGCTGTGACCTCTCCCTAGGTCCTTAACCAAAGGATGGACACGCCCCAGACTGAGCTGGTGCTCTCCTTAGCCCCATTCTTCCCAAAGGGCTGCAAGCAGTAACTTCTACCACTGGCTGTAGTTTCACTGTAAGAACAGTGAAGATGAGAAGGCAATTTGGATCTACCAAAGCTCACCTGATAAATCATTTCTATTCACCAGAATCTAAAATTGTTAAAGAATGCGTTTGAAAGCGAAGTTAATTAAAGCCGTAACTTAAAACGGTCGCCTGAGAGCATTTAAGAGATATTTCAGTTTTGGAAGCATCTTCCCCTTATTCACCAAGGCCTTAAAGACAGATGGTCGTTCTGCAGTATGTTCGTCTGCCCTCAGGCAGCTTGCTGTTTGTCTTGGTGCGGTGAGGCAACATTTTACAGTTGAACCCATTACAAACATCAACAGGCACTCAGAAACCAAGACGGGCTCTTGCAACACGGTACAGGGGTATAGGGATCTTCCCACATGTGCTTCCATAACCGAGTACAAGAAGTAATCCCAAAACGAGAGTTTCTCTGTGTGCTAGGTCAGCAGTACAAGGGCAGATCGGTTCAAGGCCGTGAAGGGCAAATTTAAGGCAGTTCTGTGTGTGTGTGTGTGTGTGTGTGTGAGACAAACAAAGCAATTTTGCCTCATTTTAATCGCAGCCGCCTTAATTAAATCACAGCGCACAAGGAAATTGTTCAAGAATGTGATGTCAGATTAGAATCAGATGTTAGCCATGTGGAATTATGTATTTTATAATTGACGAAGGGCAGCATTTTGTTTGTGACCTCTTGACGGAGGAGGAGACAACAACAACCAGCATCCCTTAACGTGGCGAAGCCTCCTCGAGGCCCCCTCGACAGGAGTGCGATCAAACAAAACGTGATTCTGAGCGACCGGAGATGCTGGGACAGGTGAGAGGTAGTTTTTCGGCAGTGTCATAATGGGGAAGATGTAGGCGGAGGGGCAGAGAGGTTTGGGGAGGAAATTCCAGAGCTTCGGGCCTAGGACGCCGAAGGGAAGTTAGAAATAAACTGCCCAAGCCTAGCTTTTCCAATCAGCCTTAATTTCAATGCCAATGGGGCTCATTTATTTTAAATGGGTTACATGCCTGCGCTATTAGAGTAAGATAGCCAGGGGTAATTTTCACCTTTAGCATCTGGGCAGTACCCTAGCAGAGAGAATGGCTTAGGATGTTAGGATTTAATCCAATTGATATTTCCCAGGCAGCAGGGCCAGTGCAAGCATTAGGCGCTTGCCAAGAGTGGGGAAATTTGGGGGGAGTTGGTGGTTGGTGGGGGGGGAGGGAGGGTGGGGGGAGGGGGGGCAGGAAAATTCTGCATGAACTATTGATGAAACTATAAGTGAACAAGTAGGCCATGTGGCATCACGGCACATGGGGGAGAAAGTTGCCTGGGCACAATATTGTAAAGGGAAGGCTGAAACGGAAAAAGAGCAAGCAAAGCGAGAAAGTTCCTTTCTGAAGTATCCTCATCCACAACCTCAAGATGAAGGTAGCTCAAAGGATCAACCAGAGCGCGAATCTGAGATGACAGTTTTGTCTACAATGTACAATCGCATCGTAATATTCTCCTCTTTCATGTAAGATAAATGCGGATTTTTTTTATTCACACTAATACACAATATTCATTTTTGAAAGTTCATTATTGGGGGATGAGGTGTGGGGCGCAAGGCTGAAGGGTCGTCTTGGGCGCCTTATACTCTTACATAGGCCCTGGCAGGAGGAGAGCATTGGTGCTCCGCAGTCTTGGAATGATGCATCATTAGGTCTCCAGCTCCTGAGAACTTCTGGGATGCTTTTGTCAACACTTTGTGTCTCTTCAAGCACTCAGAGAGTAACGTGGAATAAGCCTTTCCCATGGGTTAAACACCTCAGTATATGTTCAATTCATAAGTTACCGTTGAGGAGGAGCTGAATCCAGCCTTTCAGAGGCCTCTCGAAAAATGTAACAGAGCAAGAGTTTCTTTGTGGCCAGGCGTTTACTGCAGGCTTACCTCAGCGCTGCACATGCCCCTGATTGACAACCAATGGTTGACGGATGAGACCAGCAATCGATAAGGACTGAAGGATGTAATCCATGTGTCAGGCGCTTCATGTTTCCTTTCTTAAATTCCTTGGGTTGTTTTCCTTGTATTCTATTGTTCTCAAACATGGTGTCAGTCAACTAAATCTACAAAACACAGCTGGAGGATTAGAAGCACAAAAGCCCGACCATTGTCATTGCTTATCTCCAACTCGCTCTTGCTGGGAGAGGCTCCATTCTAAGCAGTCAGCTTTCCCTGTGATTTTATTGATTTGCTGCCTCACAGTTTCACAGCTAAAGCGCCAGAACTGGCACATCAGTTTGATCCAACGTGTGGCCATGCCTTGGCCGAAGGTCCAACTGGACTTCAGCATCGTTCAGATTCAGCTTATTTATTTCCTGATTAAGCAGCTCGTCAATTTTAAAATCCCCACCTTTGTTTCCGGATCGCTCTCTGGCCTTGCTCTTCCCCCATCTCTGTAATCTCCTCTCGCCCCACAATCCTCCGAGATATCTGCACTCATCAATTCTGGCCTCTTGGAGCATCCCTGATTTTAATCGCTCCACCATTGCTGCCTGGGCCTTCAGCAGCCTCGGCCCTAAGCTCTGGAATTCCCTCCTTAAACCTCTCAGCCACTCTGCCTCACTTTCACCATTTAGAACTCTCCCTAAAATCTATCGCTTTGACCAAGTTTTTGGTCACCTGTCCTACTATCTCCTTATGTGGCTCAGGATCAAATATTGCTTTATAATGCGACTGTGAAGTGTATTGGGCTGTTTTACTACATTAAAGGCACTATATATATATATATATGTATGTGTGTAAGTTGTTGTTGTAGTTAAAAGCCTCCAAGGTGCTTCAAGGAAGCATTATCAAACAAAATTTTACACCAAGGCATATTAAGGCCTTTAAATTAAACTGAGCAATTCCTATTCACATCTGGCTTGGATCCAGCTCAAAACAGCAAAATGCTGGAAAGACTCAGCAGGTCAGGCAACATCTGTGGAGAGAGAAGCTGAGTTGACATTTCAGGTTGACGACCTTTCACCTGAACTGGGGAAAGTTGGAGTGAGAGGGTGGGTGGGAAAGCGGGAAAAAGGACAAAAGGGATGGACTGTGATCGGATGGGTGGCCGGAGAGATCAAGGGCAAAAGGGTTGGCGGTGCTAGGCCAAAGGGAGTGGTAGTGAAACAAGTAAAGAAACGAAAGGTGCATCTGGAGGGGGTACAAATGGCAGAATGTTGAATGGCTGCCATCCGAAAGCCATACAAAGAGAGAAACAAAAGAGTAAAACCAAAATGAGCAAAGAGAAAGGAAACAAAATGAGGGCAGTCCTGAAGATTGTAGAGGGCCTCATTGAAAGATGAGGTGATGTTCCTCAAGCTTCATTGGTACACTGCAGCAGGCCAAGGACAGAAAGGTCAGAGTGGGAGCAAGGTGGAGAATGAAAATGAGAAGTGACTTAGATCTAGTGATATTGTCAAGGGCCCATGGAATGATTTCAGTTCTTAATGTTCATTAGTTGCTGATCCCATCTGACGTTGGCTGTCAGTTGGACAAATGTGACATTTAAGTAACCCTATAGTAAACCCCTGTTTGTGGCCTCAAAATAGTTCTCATTCTGTTTCGCTTTTAAAGAGGCCTTTTGGAGCCTGGCTTCATCTTGCACCTATGTGGTAACTTACTGAGATGTGAGGGAGAGAGGCCAAAATATTTCCAATTTGGACTGCCAGCCAAGCCTATAATAAAACAAATGACGGCCAATCATAGAATTATTCAGCATAGAAGGAGGTCATTTGGGCCTGCAAACTAGTGCTGCCTCTTTGTATCTCAGTTGTAACACTCTTGCCTCTAAGTCAGAAGGTTATGAGTTCAAGACTGTTGCAGGGACTTGAGCCCAAAATCTAGGCTGTCAATTTAGTGCAGTACTGAGGGAGTGCTGCACTGTTGGAGATGCCATCTCTCAGATGAGATGTTAAACTATGGTCTCGTACCCCCTCTCAGGTGGACGTGGAAGAGCGTGGGGGTGCGATAAAGAGCTAGGGGTGACCCGGCCAACATTTATCCTTCAGGCAATGTCAGTCAAGATTGATCACAAAATCATTTGTGTTTCTGGAACCTTGCTAAGCACACGTTGGCTTCACAAGTATTTTGTTGCCTTTGAAGCACTTTAGGATGGCCTAAGGCCATGAAAGGCATTATAAAAATGCAAATTCTTTCTCTTTAAATATATAAAAAATTTTAATCTCATTGAGACGACAGTGCAAACTGTATGAAAGGAAAGACAAATGGAAATCACTTGTTGGCCAACAGGAGAGTGTAGGATGCTACTAAAATGGGAAAAGGTAGGTGAGAGGCTGAGATAAAGCACAATCTAGGGATGACAGTTTAAATCTATTTGGCTTGTGGGCAGATATTTATCGCTCTTTCTATGTCTCACTTTTAACGATCAAGCATCGAAAGGACTAGCCTAGGGAGTTGGAAGAGCAAAGCTTTCAGTGGAAGCTGGGATAACAGTTGGAAAAAAAAACTGAATGACCATCAATACTGAGCGTAGACCTGGTGAAAATGCCCTAAATCAAATCTTGGGCTCTTCAGCCTGAATTTTCGCTCCTGGGTCAGGACTGTAGAGTCGGGACAATTCCCTGCTCCATAAAACCACCCCAGGGTAAAATGTCCTGGATTTTTGGTTGGGGGGGCGGGGGGCGGTTGGCGGTGGTCGTGATGGGGTGGGTGGTGGTTGGGGCTATAGTAGGTGAAAATAAGAGTCTTGGTGGGCTACTCCAGATATAGTTGGAAGCTGCTGGGTGCAAAGTTGAGCTGGGCAAAAGGCCAGCCCTGGTGCTCTGGCACTTTGTTGAACATATGAAAAAATGGCCCTCAAACAACCCATGGCAACCCATGCCACATCAAGCTCTTTGCCCACCCTATGACCCTTTATAGCCTCTATGCCAACTTAGTGCCCCCCACACACCACCATTTGCCCATAAACCTACCCTGCCAACTTACCCAGTGTCCACCGTGGGCAGATCTCAGGAGCCACACTTGGCTTCAATAAAGTTCTTAAGTGTCTGTTGATGAATTCCCTAATTGAAAAATAAACACTCTCACTGATTAAAAACCCCTTCACTATATTTAACTTCCTTCCATTCCTTTTAGAAAAAAACATTCATATTCATAGTTCTACTTCAAAGAGTTTATAACCAGTTAAAACTGTCAGTTAAACTGTGAACTGACAGGCACTCCACTGTGACAACGATAGATTGTGAAATCAGTCATGCAGCACTAATCCTGTAATGGTAGTCCTCAGGCTCATAGCAACAGACAGAGTGAAATAGCCAAGCACTGCTTTTTTAACACTGCATATAGTCTTTTCAAATATTTAAAGGGCAGGAGATTTAAATTTTTTGACAGCTCTCTTGACAGTTCCAATGAGTTTATGCAGTTTTTACACACATTCATACCTAATTTTAACAATCCCAAAGGGCACATGACCTCTCCCAAAGTTCACCTGACCTCTCCCAAAGGTGCCCCGGCACCATATCCAAAAGGATATCCTACCTCTTTGTCTGCACAAAAGTTCAGGCCTTAGTTGTCAGGCCTCGCTCTGTGGGCAGCACTCTCACCTCTGAGCCACAGGGTTGTAGGTTTGAGAACCACCCCAAAGAGCACAAAATCTGGGCTGGCATTTCAAGGCAGCACCAAGGAAGTGTCAGAGATGCTGCTTTTCAGCTGAAATGTTAAACCGTGACCCCCATCTGCCTTGTCTGGTAGAAATCCCATGACGCTATTCCACGAGTAGCAGGGCATTATCCCTGGTGTTCTGGTCAATTCCTATTCCTCAACACCACAAAAACAGATTATCTAGTCATTATCACACTACTCTTTGTGGGAGCTTGCTGTGCGTAAATTGGCTGCTGAGTTTCCTACAACAGTGACTACACTTCAGAAAGCACTTTGTTGGCTGTAAAGTGCTTTGGCACAACCTCGGGTTGCGAAAGGCACCATATAAATGTACATCTTTCATCACCCCCCCCCCCCACCCCCCGACTTGTGTGCCTCAATCTGCATAAATGCATCCTGTTCTTTGTTATATTACCAGTATCCAAGAGAGGGAGCTGTTTTCTCACAGAAACCACACATTCCCCAGTATCTTGCCCCGACAGTTTAAGTGGATTTACAGCTTGGCTTGACACCCGTCGATAGATAATTCCAAACCTTTGGATGGTGCAGACGGTGGGCAGCTTGCAAAATTTCATGGAGCCTGTGGCTTCCCAGCAGCCGTAGGACTTGGCAGTTTTGTACAGGCATAGGGTCTCAAGACCGGCGACTTCTGGACCGAGGCCGTGCCGAATTTCAAATCCTGCTGGAACTTGGGGTTGGGCGGGTGGGGTCAAGGGTCGCTCGGAGCACGGCAGTAGACCGGCGTGCAAGCGATGGGCGTGGGGGTGGGGGGTGGTTAACTAGTTAGGCACCGCACCGCACCAATGCAGCTCCTTATCTGAATCGTCCAGGTAACTTGCCTGTGGTTTTTTTTTTACTCCATTAAAATTGATGCATGGCACATTCTACAAACGCCCGGTTTTCGGGACAACTCCGGTTCTCGGACCGCCGGATTTGAGACCGCCAGGGAATAGATGCCCGAGGCGAGGTGGCTACTGACTGCTTCGAGATATATATTTTTTTCCAGGCTTTGATGGGCTGAACCCTGAGAAACAGTTTTTAAAGCCCCGAGCCCAAGGCGGGGAAGGGGCAGCGGGGTGTAACCCGGAAGTGAGGCGCAGGGAGAGGGTCAGCACCTTCCTCTGGACGCGGAGGGTGGTCCGTGCTCGGAACAGGCAACCCAGGGAGGCTGGTAACCCGCATCATTCCCGTGAACCCCGGGGGTCCTGCCACTCTCCTCAGCTGCGCGAGTCCGTCGAGCTGCCACCCTTTGTTTCCTGAGCAATAATGGGCCGGATTACAAAGTGAACCATTCCAAGAGCGTGGATATAACCCGCCACCCTGGTTCCTCATCCCGAGCTTTGCGAACGCCGGTAGCCTGTGTGTTTTTTTGGTTTGATAACTTAATTGTCGACCCCAAAGGAAACAGGCTGTCGAAGAGAAAATTGCGCCCTAGCTGGGTTTCAGTCATCACTCCGTGCTGAGGCCCAGGCACTCTGGGGGGCAACCTGAAGTTCAACAAGGCCGGTGCTTGTGAAATCACGGGATGAGGAGTTGTGTCAGCTGGAACAGGAAGCAAATCAGATAATATCCAGCTACGTGTGCGGGAACCATGTGGACTGAGCCAGAAGTCGCAGTTGCAGTTGATTTGAGCGTTTCTCTGTGCAAAGTGCAGGGTCGGAGCAGAAAAATGATTAGGAGGCAGATGTGAGTGGTCAGTGGCTTTATGGTTCTGTACTTCTCCAGAGCTCACCTTGCTGTATCGGCAGCCAAGCACATTGATCAACAGGAAGGCAAAGCGCTGCAGATGCTGGAAATCTGAAATGAAAACGGAAAGCACTGGGAAAAAACGCACAGCAGCATCTGCGGAGAGAGAAACAGAATTAATGTTTCAGCTCGATGACCTCCTATCAGAAGCTCGCCCAAGGTTCTGACTTGCGTGAAGCCGAGGGGGGCGATTGAATAATGCGGCTAGCAGGGGATCGCTCCCCTGGGTTTGGGGCTCCCTGTGTGAAAAGCCATTCGCGACTTTGGGAGTTATTTCAGAAAATGCAGAATTGTCAGAGCGCAGAAGGAGGCCATTTGGCCCATCGGGTCTGCACTGCCTCTCCGAATGAGAGTAAACGTCAATGCGTCAGCGTCAAGTTCAACATCGAGTGTGTCCCAAACTTGGATGAGATCGGGGAGATTATTCTTCGGACAAACCAAGCGACCTTACCCGACAACTTAAAGTCCCAGATCATTCCCACTCAAATCCCATGCCACTCCTGTTCCTTAAATCCAGTTTTACGGTGCTGTTGACCAGGTGCAGTTTCCACGACTTGTGTTGATTCAAAAAAAAACTCCAGGGCTTGAGCTCAAAAACCCAGGCCGACATTCCAGTGCAGTACCGAGGGAGCACTGCACTATTTCAGGTGCCCTCTTGGATGAGATGGTAAACTGAGACCCTCGTGGTACTATCCTGGAGAAGAGTGAGGAGTCCCCTGGTGTCCTGACCAATATTTATCCCTCGAACAACATCGCAAAAAAAAAGCAGATTATCCGGTCGTCACCACACTGTTACTTATGGGATCTTGCTGTGCATAAATTGGCCACATTTCCTACATTACAACAGTGTCTACACTTCAGAAAGTACTTCATTGGCTGTAAAGCGCTTTGAGACATCCGATGGTTGTGAAAAGCACCATGTAACTGCAAGGCTTTCTCTTTTCATCATTTTTGAGAGGTTTGCACATCCATAAGACCATAAGACATAGGAGCAGAAATTAGGCCATTCAGCCCATCGAGTCTTCTCCGCCATTCAATCATGGCTGATAAGTTTCTCAACCCCATTCTCCCGCCTCCTTTGATCCCCTTATCAATCAAGAACCTATCTATCTCGGTGTTAAATACACTCAATGACCTGGCCTCCACAGCATTCTGTGGCAATGAATTCCACAGATTCACCACTCTGGCTAAAGAAGTTTCTCCTCATCTCTGTTCTAAAAGGTCTTCCCTTTACTCTGAGGCTGTGCCCTCGGGTCCGAGTCTCTCCTACTAATGGAAACATCTTCCCCACGTCCACTCTATCCAGGCCTTTCAGTATTCTGTAAGTTTCAATCAGATACCCCCTCATCCTTTTAAACTCCATCGAGTATAGACCCAGAGTCCTCAAACGTTCCAAATATGTTAAGCCTTTCATTCCTGGGATCGTTTTCATGAACATCCTCTGGACCATCTCCAGGGCCAGCACATCCTTCCTGAGATACGGGGCCCAAAATTGCTCACAATATTCTAAATGTGGTCTGACCAGACCCTTATAATGTGCAGCCCAACTCCCCGCCCCCACCCCTCCATATGACTGGACCATCCATGCGCACCACAAGCACAAGTGAAAAGAGAAAGCCTTGCATTTACATAGTGCTTTTCACAACCGGACATCCAAATCCCAATATGAACAAGAAGAAGCTCAATCCTATCAGTCCTGACTCTTGTAGGGATACATCTCTGTGTAAGTCCTCACTGCTCTTCGGTAATTCTCTACAGTAACCAACAGTCAGGTGGGAGCCTAGATGGACAAGGGCAAGGAATTTGACCATGGGATGTATCGCAGCCTCGCCTGCTGCCCTCACCTGTTACACATGCATCGCAATAAGCAGTTTGTAGCGGCAGACAATGGGAGCATTATCACAAGCACTGATTCCCACCCAGGAGTTACTCCTACCCCTGAGGTACTGAGGCCCATTACAGACTCTGGGAACGCCCCTGTATACAGTGGGCCATGTTTTTACTGGGGCAAGGGGAAGCTGGATATTGTCTCTATCTGTTTCTCTAATTGGTGAATGTTATTCCAGATGAGAACAAAGTGACCAGTTGCCACACAGTTGGGATTGCTGAAACCGTGAGTTCATCTCGTGGGATGTCACTGTGGTTAGGTCTTTGCTCCGGCATTCTGCTTCTACAGTATGCTGTCATGTAAACCTACTATTTTATCAAGTGTCATTCCCACAGCAGTGCATTGCGTACAACCAAACAATCCCATAGCAATGTGGGGGTCCCAGCCATCATATGTCCCTCAAATTATAACATAGACCAACTGGGCATCATCGCTTTGCTCATTGTGGGATCTTGCTGTGCGCAGATCGGCGGCCGCATATCCTACATTGCAACGGTGGCTACACTTCTTCAAGAGTACCTTATCACCTATGAAGGGCTTTGAGGCATCCTGAGGTTGGGAAAGACACTATGTCGATGGAAGCTTTCTTTTAATTTGTTTGATATTTTGTGGGAAAGCGACTGTTGGTGGTTTTAACCATGTTTCGGAGAGGTATAAGAATAGGCTTAATTAAACAAAATGCAGATGAGCACTGAAGAGAAAAAGTGTTCCTTTCAGACCAAAGGCTTCTCGTGTTCTTTGTTGCTCCTGGTCAAGTTCCACACACAATTGAACTCAGCACAAAGCCTGGAGCTCGGGCTGTAACACAAGTGACTCAAGGTCAGGGGGCTAAGTTTCATGCTCCTACAGGACAAAGGCAAATCTGACCCCGGCCCAAGGAAACCGGGCCCGGACTTCAAAGGTGGGAATTTAAGGGCTTCTCTCCGAACTGCCAGTACACACGACACTTTGTAACGTTAAACTGCAGCTATCAGCTCTCCCCACGCTCAGCAAGCAACCTGCTCACTTCAAAGCTCGGAGGGAGGTCAGCGAGTGAAAGAGGGAGGCGGGGACTCGAATGCTTTCTGACTGGTTATGAATGAGACGACAAATGCGACACATGTTGTGGGATCCCAGCTTTCCTCACACTCGGGCAGCCAGCCAGCAGCAGAAAGGGCCCTTCTGTGCACTGCCAAGTTCACTTGAAAGATCTCGAACGCGGCACGTCTGTTAACCCTGTGCCCTCTCCAGGAAGCACAGAGGTACCAGTGCATCGAATGGCCTTTTTGATGTCAGTACAGTTTCTCGGTGAGGGTCAAGGGGTCAACAGTGTGACAAAAGGGCCAGGAGGTGAGATTTTGGGCAAGCGAAGATGAAGGGAGGTGGTAGCAGGTGACCTACTTTGTACCATCTGGCTCAAGGTTTTGGCCAAGGCTGATACGTGTGAAATCAAAGGAAGATCTGTTTCGAAATAGCCTGAAACCCAAGTGAGGTGATGAAGGGGGGAAGGTAATCCCAGTGTCTGGTCTGGGACTGGAAGACTCTTGCACCTTTTGCATTCCTGGTAAAGCAAACCCCCTTGAGCCTCGCTTCACTTAATGAAATTCATTGAGCTTGTTGTGTTTTTCTTAGTGAAGACGTGTGACAAC
The DNA here is from genome assembly GCF_017639515.1 of Carcharodon carcharias. Lineage (NCBI taxonomy): Eukaryota > Metazoa > Chordata > Chondrichthyes > Lamniformes > Lamnidae > Carcharodon > Carcharodon carcharias. Next base: position 221,409,852 of record NC_054468.1, read on the forward strand.
AACAACTTATATTTATATAGCACCTCTAATGTAATAAAATGCCCCAAGGCGCTTCATGAGACCATTATAAAACAAAACTTGACACCGAGCCACATAAAGAGATATCAAGTCATATGACCAAAAGCTTGGTCAAAGAGGTAGGTTTTAAAGGAGGAGAGAGTGAGAGAGAGAGAGTGTGAGAGCAAGGAAGAGAGGTGAAGAGCTGTAGGGAGGGAATTCCAGAGCTTGTGGCCCAGGCAGCTGAAGGTACGGCCAGCAATAGTGAAGCGATTAGAATCGGCGAGGTCAGAATTAAGTGTGCGCAGGTACCTGAGAGGGTTGTAGGGCTGGATATTACGGAGATCGGGAGCAAGGCCATGTGTTCATGTTAAAATTGTGCTGTAATAGAGTATGGGCTTCAAGTTGGCAGTTAAGAGCTGCTGCCCCTAACTGGGGAAGGAATCATTCAGAAACCATTGCAATAGCCCAAAAACCAGTTCACACTGGATGTTGGGGGGAGCTGGAGGAATCTGTGCCTTCACTCTAGCTTTGGAAATAAACCTGTCTTCAGGAAAAGACTGGCTTCAGCTTCATCCTTTCCTCAATATACGATTAGTGGAATTAACACTATGGAGGGGTTTGAAATCAAGGATGAGAATTTCAAAATGAAGAAGAATCCCAGGGCTTATCCGATTTGTGTCAGAAATCATCAGAGTATCTCAACTATTCCAGCTTCTGTAATTTCTTCCCAACAGCCTGTGTTTTACTGGCCTGCTGCTCTCATTGTTGGGTGGTAATCATCGTTTTCGCCCAGTATCCGGTCTTCCCTTGCACAGTTGACGCTGCCGTTCAGAAAGCGTGTCGATAACCACAAAGGGGTCTCCGGGAATGAATTGCCCAGTTCCATTTTCTTCAGTGGGTTTAAAATCACTGCTCCTTTCCCCACTTGTTGTCTTCAGTGGTCTCTCTGTAGTGGGTACTGGCTAAGTGTCTTATTTAAATATTGACTTGTTTTCAGATCTCCCCACCCCCACCCCCCTCCCCACCCCACCTCCATGGAGCACTGCATAGCTTCCATTTCATCGGTCGAAGATTGGAAGTTATATTACTACTGTATGGAGCTCTGGTTAGGCCTCATCTGCAGTACTGTGTTCACTACACCAGAAGATATATATTGGACCTGGCGGGTGTACAGTACAGATTCACCAGACTAATGCTAGGGTTAAAAGAACAAGTTGTATAAACTAGACTTGTATTCCCTTGAGTGTAGAAGATTAAGGGGTGATCGAATTGAAGTGTTTAAGTTGATTAAAAGGATTGATAGTTTCTCTCCGTCTCCCCTATTTGCCTTGGTTTGATAAATGCTCCTCCTCAAGGCGCCCTGGGACATCTTACAATGTTTAAAGGTGCTATACAAATACAAGACATTGTTGCTGCTGTGCTAGGCTGTTCAGGAGTGATTTCTTCACATTGTGGGTGGGATTTAATGCCCTTCCCCGTGGCATGTTTGGTGGTGGGGATGGCATTTAATCAGGCGGGTGGGGGAACCCCACTTCCTTCCTGCCCGCCACAGACTTAATCGGGGTGAAGACCCGTGATCGGCCAATTCAGGCCTGTAAGTGGCCAACTAATACCCACTTAAGAGCGTCTTCCTGCCACCGCTGGTATTAACCCAGCAGCAGGCGGGGGGTGGGGTGGGGGGGTGTTGGCTGTTAAGCTCCCAATGGTTGGTTGGTAATGAAGAAAGGAATCAAGTCTTAACTTCTTCCAGGTGCAGCTTTATTCCCACTGCCATAAAACTCCATCTTCCCACATTACCACCTGTTTCCCCTTTAATTGCACCCAGTGATGCGCTTAACCAATTTATCTCGTTACCCACATAATCACTTGTTGAGTCTTAACTATTTCCTGTCCCAACGTTCACCATGTGGATGTTAATGCATCCCCATACAGGGTTGCTTGTGGGCTCCTGGGGTGGGGTGGTGGGGTGGTGGGGTGGTGGGAGTGGAAGAGACCCTTGTTCAAAGGCACTCGCTGACCGATTGAGGGAGCCGGCGTCAGGAAGCAAGGGGGTGCGTGGGGGTGGTTCCAACTGAGGGCAACCCTCCTGTCCTTGCTGCCGACCCCACCCCACAACCTCCATCCTGCGACCACCCCAGCTCCCCAGCCAGACAGGGCAAGGCCTCATCCAAAAACCCAGCCCAAAAGAGTGATAGGAATATGGAACTCTCTTCACCCAAAACATCGTTGAATCTGGGAGTCAAATGAAAATTTCAAAACTGATATTGTTTGATTTCTGTTCCGAAAAGGGTATTAAGGGTTGCAGACCAACATGGGTAGATGGAGTTAAGATACAGATTGGTCATGATCTAATTGAATGACGGAACAGGCTCAAGGGGCTGAATGGCTTCCTCCTGTTCCTATGTGCTGTGGTTCTCATCTCTTGCCATGATGTTGGCCAATGTGATTCCTATAAAGTTGGTGTTTGGGCTGCTATCAGGCTGGTTTTCGTGGTTCCCACCCTATGTTGTTTCTGTCGGAAGGCCCTTACTGCTTAAGTGAAAAAGTCATATGAACTGGGATGGCCTGAAAACACAATTACTGTGGATCAAACAGAAAGCCCTGGACCCTTGCTGAGAAAGTACTGTCATTCCAGGTCCTCACTCCACCAGTTAACTGGCTCGTTAACACGGTATCTGTGAGAGTGGACAATTCATACCAGTGTGGAAAACTTTCTGATCTCCTGAAGCTGTTTTAATCAGTGACCTGGAAAAGTAATCGGATTTTATTTTCTTTGCCAATTTTTCCCTCTCTTTGTTCTGAAGGCTCTGACTCTGCCCTGAGGTAGAGCCCCACTGACTCTCTCCCTCACTCTCTCATCTCCCCTGACTCTCCGTCAAACACTCCCTTTCCTTCACCCTCACTCTGTCTCTCCTTTTTTCTCAATCTCCCCTCCCTACCCCCCTTACTCTCTCAACCCTCCTACTTTCCCTCATCTTCTCACTCTCCCCCTCACTCACTCTCCCCATCTCTTGCTCCCTCCGTCCCTCTCTCCCTCCCTCCCTTTCTCTGTTTCTCTCACACTCCCTCTCGCTCTCGCTCTCTTTCTCCCTCTCCCTCTCTCCCTCCCTCCCTCCCTTGCTTTCTCCCTCCCTCCCTCCCTTGCTCTCTCTCTCCCTCCAACTCTTCATCCCTCTCCCTTTCCCTCTCTCTCTCCCTCTATCCCTCCCTCTCTATCTCTGTCTCTCTCCCCTTCCCTCCCTCTCTTTCACTCCTCCTCTCGCTACCTCGCTCCCTCCCTCCCTCTCTCATCCACCCTCACTCTCCCTCTTCCTCACATCCACTCTCATATTCCCTCAGTACTCACCCAGGCACTCTCGCCCACCCTCACATCCTACCTTATTCTCAATCTCTTTCTCTCCTGTCCACCTTCATACACTTGTCCACCTTCATTGTCTCTCGCTTGGACTCTTTTTCCACTGTTTATCGCTCTCACCTGCTAGCTGACTTAGTTACTTTTTCTGGTGGGTCACCCACTCAAGTGCACTCTCTCTCTCACTCACTCTCGATCTCCCTCAGCTGGAATTCTGCCAACTTGTCCATTTAACTTTCAACTCAGGATTATGAGCCACAGAACCAGGGTGGCTGGAGTGTGCACAAGGCTACAGGAAATCTGTGACTTGGTGTTGCTTTGAAACACATTTCCCTAACCCCTGCTCTCACACCCAGCTAGCACTAAGCTCATATCATTGACATAACGTTTCCTGGCCCACACATCCTCAGCTGAGCGATGTTAAGTCACCAAATGTACAAGTTTTAAAACATTGCCGAGAATTACAATGTGACTTCCTTCGCCAACCGATTGGAGGGACCTCTCTGGTTAGATAATGGAAATCGCTGAACATGTGAGACAACTGGCCTCACTAGGACAACCCAGGAACACCACAAGCGAAGGAAACGTTATGTCCTTTTATTCACTAAGAAGAGCTTATCAAATGCAAATAACACCCATAAAAAAACTGTCCCATTAAGCTGCTGTCTGATGCGAGGATTTTTCTGTGAAACTTCTGATGGACAATGTGGGTTAAGCTGTCTTTTTTGCTGTCTTTCATTTCTGTTCACTTTAAATGGATGTTAGTTGAAGTGTTCAGTCACGCTGTTGGTGGGGAGCTATGGCCATGCTGGCTCTCCATCTGTGAGGGCAGGGCAGGGAGGGGCATTTATTATCCCCACTTTGCTCTTCTCCCGCTGGAAGGGCCAATCAGGGAAGCTACAGCCTCTCTGAATCTACTTGACCGTACACTATTGTGATGGTGCGAGGGGTTACAGTCTCTCTGAATCTACTTGACCTTACACTATTGTGATGGTGCGAGGGGTTACAGTTTCTCTGAATCTACTTGACCTTACACTATTGTGATGGCGCGAGGGGGTTACAGTCTCTCTGTGTCTGTCTTGACCTTACACTATTGTGATAGTGCGAGGGGTTACAGTCTCTTTGAATCTACTTGACCTTACACTATGTGATGGTGTGAAGGGTTACAGTCTCTCTGTGTCTGTCTTGACCTTACACTATTGTGATAGTGCGAGGGGTTACAGTCTCTCTGTGTCTGTCTTGATCTTAAATCAAAGAGGTTTTTAAATATTTTTATCCTTTCACGGGATGTGAGTGTCACTGGCATTGCCAGCATTTGTTACCCATCCCTAATTGCCCTTGAGAAGATGGTGGTGAGCCACCTTCTTGAACTGCTGCAGTCCATGTGATGTAGGAACACACACAGCGCTGTTAGGGAGTTCCAGGATTTTGACCCAATGACAGTGAAGGAACGGCGATATATTTCCAAGTCAGGATGATGAGTGACTTGGAGGGGAACTTGCAGGTGGTGGTGTTCCCATGCGTCTGCTGCCCTTGTCCTTCCAGGTGGTAGTGGTCAAGGGTTTGGAAGCTGCTGTTGAAGGATCCTTGGTGAATTCCAGCAGTGCATCTTGTAGATGGTACACAGTGCTGCCACTGTGCATCGTTGGTGGAGGGAGTGAATGTTTAAGGTGATGGATGGGGTGCTGACCCTACGAGCTGCTTTACCCTGGATGATGTCGAGCTTCTTGAGTGTTGTTGGAGCTGCCCTCATCCAGGCAAGTGGAGAGTAATCTTGTGCAAGGATTATTATCTCTCAACCACTGAGTATCCGAAAAATTCTTTGACCCCCCCTCCAAGAATTCAGAACCAATGCGCCCAAATGCACCGACTCGAATGCTGTGAGTATTTCTGTTTCGCTGTTTGTCTTTTTCTGTTCATGATTTGCTGAAAGGGAGGTGCCTTCCGCAGGTTTTCTGGCCATCCACCCAGTACAAATACACGATTCAATTTACACCAGCTGCCGAAATGAATGTAAATAAACCTATCGGCTGTGTTGTTCCATCAAGAAATAAGCATGTCTTATATTCCTTTGATTACAAGGTGGTACCAGCTTGATAACAGTTTCCATATAATTTACACTTGACACAGCCGACTGCTGTTACCTCAAACAACCTAGCGTCTGGAGAAGTGTCAAGTTGCTTTTCCTTCCCTATTTTAAGCGAAGCAACATGTCTCAGCGTGTCACTCGCCTACTTTTCTTCCTGTATCAGCACCAGCCTATTACACTGGCACCCTGGGCTGCACCGTTTGTACAAGGACCCAGGAGCAGGAGCACTGGACCCATGGTGAGGGAGTGATGGAATCGGAGAGCTGTGTCGTGCCCACAGGAAGCAGGGGCTGGGACTGTTCTGGGCTCCTGAATCTGCCTCCCCGTAGGAAACCGATTGGGGAAAGTTACAGATTTTTTCATGCGTTGAACCCTTAATTGGCACGGGAACGGGTTCCTTGTCCGATTAAGGGCAGCGGGTGGGCTAGAAGCTGAAGGGTCAGTCAAAGGCCTTCCAGCGTCAGAGGAGCACCCAGCTGCAGTACAAAGTAACTGGGAGGGCGTCTCAACAAGAAGGTGCCCTTTCAGCCACTTCTGAAAAGCTTTAAATAAAAAAAGAACAGCAAACAAGAGGCTTGGCCACTACTGTGGCATGTCGCGCTGGGGTTACCATAATAAGGTCATCTTTGGCTGCACCCCCACCCAGGCAAAAAGTGGGGGGTTGACTTTGGGGGTAAGGGTGAAGCAAAGGGGTGCCTGTCAGCCCACCAGGAGAGCTCAGACAGCTGATCTGCCCCTCCATTGCCTTGGGAAACTGGAGGCTGACTGGAAAATCCTCATCGGTCTCCTGGACTCAGCTTAAACGAGGCTCTTTCTGAGCCTAATTGCCTCCCTGCCTCACAATGGTGAGGGGTGGGGGGTGGGGTGCGAATCTGCCTCCACCACAATGGCCGACATCAGGGGCGTGGTCAAGAAGCCAACACGTCAGGCGGCCTCATAATTCCCTGGGCCTCATCTACCCCTGCTCTTGATATCAGTGGGTCTGAAAATTCAGCCCAATACGTTTGAAATGATAAAGAGGATTCTGAAGGGTAGATGCAAAGAAACTTTCCTCTGACGGGCAAATTCAAAACAATAAAGTATAATCTTAAAATTAGAGCTAAGCCAGGTTGGAATGAATTCAGGAAACTTCTTTTCAAGCGCAAGGCCAAGGCAAGGAGGTATGAATTCTGGTGATAGACTGTCCACCAATATCCATTACAAGCCTACCGACTCCCACAGCTACCTCGACTACAGCTCCTCACACCCTGCTTCCTGTAAGGACTCCATCCCATTCTCTCAGTTCCTTCGCCTCCGTTGCATCTGTTCTGATGATGCCACTTTCAAAAACAGTTCCTCTGACATGTCCTCCTTCTTCCTTAACCGAGGTTTTCCACCCACTGTGATTGACAGGGCCCTCAACCGTGTCCGGCCCATCTCCCGCGCATCTGCCCTCACACCTTCCTCTCCCTCCCAGAAACATGATAGGGTCCCCCTTGTCCTCACTTATCACCCCACCAGCCTCTGCATTCAAAGGATCATCCTCCGCCATTTCCGCCAACTCCAGCATGATTCCACCACCAAACACATCTTCCCTTCACACCCCCAGCGGCGTTCCGTAGGGATTATTCACTCTGTGGCACCCTGGTCTACTCCTCCATCACCCCCTACACCTCAACCCCCCTTCCACGGCACCTTCCCATGCAACCACAGAAGATGCAACACCTGCCCCTTTACTTCCCCTCTCCTCACCATCCAAGGGCCCAAACACTCCTTTCAAGTGAAGCAGCATTTCACTTGCACTTCCCTCAATTTAGTCTACTGCATTCAATGCTGCTCCCAATGCAGTTTCCTCTACATTGGAGAGACCAAACGCAGACTGGGTGACCGCTTTGCAGAACACCTTCGGTCTGTCCACAAGCATTACCCAGACCTCCCTGTCACTTGCCATTTCAACACTCCACCCTGCTCTCATGCCCACATGTCCGTCCTTGGCTTGCTGCATTGTTCCAGTGAAGCTCAACGCAAACTGGAGGAACAGCACCTCATCTTCCGACTAGGCACTTTACAGCCTTCCGGACTGAATATTGAATTCAACAATTTTAGATCATGAACTCTCTCCTCCATCCTCACCCCCCCTTCTGATTCTCCCCCCTCCTTTTTGCTTTTTCCAATAATTTATATAGATTTTTCTTTTCCCACCTATTTCCATTATTTTTAAATGTATTTCCATCCATTGTTTTATCTCTACTTTTTAGCCTATTTCGATTCCTTCACCCTACCCCACCCCTCTAGGGCTATCTGTACCTTGCTCGTCCTGCTTTCTACCCTTAATTAGCACATTCCTTTAGATAATATCACCACCTTCAACACCTCTTTGTCCTTTTTTCTGTGATATCTTCTGGTTATCTCCACCTATCACTGGCCCTCTATCCAGCTCTACCTGTCCCACCACCCCCCCCCCCCCCCCCCCCCCCCCCCTTAAACCAGCTTATATTTCACCTCTTTTCTATTTTTCCTTAGTTCTATTGAAGGGTCATTCAGACTTGAAACATTGACTGTGCTCCTCTCCGCAGATGCTGCCAGACCTGCTGAGTTTTTCCAAGTATTTTTGTTTTTGTGATGAAGAAATCTTTGTTGCTTTCGACCCTGGGGTGAATCTGGCCTGTAAAGATAGAGATTAAAGAAATAGTTGGGGAGAAGACTTTGGAGAGGAAGGAACTGAGAGTGAGAAGGTGTATACTGGAAAATAATCCTTGTAACTCTCTTTCACTTAAGGATTTGACTATCGTGGGTAGAAACATCATTGCTCTAAGCTCTGGTCTGTGCGTCTAATGGACCTTCTTCAGTTCATTATACAGTATAAAGATTGGCAAGTCTGGGAACCCTATTTCAGTCCATCTTTCACTGGACTGTGACTCCTATTTGCAACATTGGGCATATATTATCTGTTATAGGACTTGGCTCAATGCAACATCAGATATAATCAGGCTATCTGAGCTGAATTTTGTCTCCCATTGTAAAATGATGAACTAGTTCTGATCCTGATATCAACAAGATGAGGCTGTTGGCATCCCAGATCCAGAGCTGTGAAAGCAAAACAATTTCCAGATGTGCTCTTTTAACCATTCTGCATTATTCTCCCATGAGGCATTGGTTTGCCTGCCTTAGTTCGTGATGCTGGGACTCTATATTTAAGTTGGTGCAATTTATTTTCTTGGCAGAGCTGGATATAACTGTTATCCTGCATGCATTCCTGCTCCTCGAAGCCTTCATAAAAACATGTTGTCAGGCCGGGAGCCAGAGAACAGAAAACGCTCTCCCCAAGATGGCTTTTCTAATTGAAAATGCACTAACCTAGGATCATTGTCCTTCGTCCAGCTACTTCAGTCACAGAGAGTGCCTGCTTCAGCATTGCAGATGACTGCGTGAAGGCCTGTCCACTGAGAACATAGTTTTGTGGCTCAAATTTAAGGTCAAGAGCAATCAATCAGCACTGCTTTTACCTGTTCTTGAAGGATGTCCTTTTCTAGCTAAAGTTCTCCTTTTCTATATATACCAGACCCAAGCCTGGCAGCTCCTATGCACCAAGGTGCCTATCATTTGTTCCTCTAAATAACAGTGACTACACCTCAAATCCACTCCATCGGCTGTGAAGTGCATTGGGCAGTTTGTGAAATGCACTTCAGCAACTTGCCACGGCTCCTTCGACAGCACCTTTCAAACCAGCCCGACCTCCACCATCTAGAAGGACAAGGGCAGCAGGTACATGGGAACATCAGCACCTGCAAGTTCCCCTCTAAGTCATTCACCACCCTCACTTGGAAATATATCGCCGTTCCTTCACTGGGTCAAAATCCTGGAACTCCCTCCCTAACAGCACTGTGGGTGTACCTACACCACATGGGCTGTGGCGGTTCAAGAAGGTGGCTCACCACCACCTTCTCAAGGGCAATTACAGTTGGGCAATAAATGCTGGCAATTGCCTGCAAAGGTCTCAAAATGCAAGCCTTTCTATCCTTAAGCTTTCCTTCTTACTCATTTCCTAGCCCAAATGCAAATTATTGACCATTTCTTTCAAACCGTACATTTGAACTGGCACCATTCTCAGCACTCGGCTTGAGAGACCTCTTGCTTGTTGAGTTGGAAGGAGTATTGCTTCAAGGGCTTTCTTAAGATGAACAGAAGGCACTGGACGTATATAGTTATCATAAATTTGCGGCTGTGAGCCCACATGGCACCTGAATGATCTGCAACCTAGGGTGGTACTTGAAGCTTTCAGCAGCAAACTAATGCAATGCTCTGGGCTGCACTTACCGTGTGGGTGCAGAGGACATACCTGGTTCAATGATGGGCCTTCCTAGGTCAAAGTTGAACTGCGTGCGGTGAGAAAGGTGGCTGGCCTGACTGATTTTTTATTTCCCTTTATTCTTTCATGGGTTGACAAGGCCCAGCGACAGTGAAGGAACGGCGATATATTTCCAGGTCAGGATGGCGAGTGACTTGAAGGGGAACTTCCAGGTGATGGTGTCCCCATCTAACTGAACTGAGTGAGTGGCATTTCAGAGGGCACTTAAGAGCCCTGGGTTTTGGCAGGTTTCCTTCCCTGAAGGGCATTAGTGAACCAGATGGGTTTTTACAACAATCGACGACAGCATCACTGAGACTAGCTTTATATTCCAGATTTATTAACGGAATTCAAATTCCACCCGCTGCCAAGGTGGGATTTGGATAGGATTGTTGCTGAATTCACCTGGGAGCTCAGTTTCACTATGAGCACATGGAATGCCTGCTCGGGTGAAGCAGAAACTCTTAAGGCAATTCACACCTGTGGAGTGAACCATAGATGGAGCCGATAGACCCTTCGGAGAGAAGGAAGTCTAAACATTTGTGAAAGAGGATTTAAAATTTGAGTGCACTGGAGGCGCTTAGACCGAAGGGATTTCATATGCTTAGTGTAGAATCGAAAACTGAATATTTTTTAAAAGGAAGAAGTTAGCTTTTGCAAAATGGCTACCAATCTGCTTAGCCATGGAGTGGGGAAGCTTTGAGCTGTGTATGGGATTGTCCCAAATGCTGAGTCACCACTCCCAGCCCTACCACTGTATGAGACTTCCAGGCCTGGCACAGACACTTCCCCTTACAACAGAAGGGGCAGTGTAGTGGGAATGTCACTGGACTAGTAATCCAGAGCCCCAGGCTAATAGTCTTCAGACATGGGTTCAAATCTTACCACAGCAGCTGGTGGAATTTGAATTCAAGTAATAAATCTGGAATATCAATGACAAAGCAACCATGACAGCCATCATTGTTGTTGTAAAAACCCATCTGCTTCAGTAATGTCCTTCAGGGACAGAAATCTGCCAACCTTACCCGGTCTGGCCAACATGCGTCTCCAGGCTGACAGCGATGCGATTGCCTCTTAACTGCCCTCTGAAATGGCCAAGCAAGCCACGCAGTTCAAAGGAAATTAGGGATGGAAAACAAATGTTGGCCTTTCCTGCGATGCCCACATCCCATGAAAGAATTAAAAAAACAGAAGGAGGGAAACTTGGGCCTTCAAAGAGTCCAGGATGGCACTACTCGGCACTATTAGGAGCCAATGTTTAAGCAGAAGAATGAAGGGGGATCTCATAGAAACCTACAAAATTCTAACAATACTAGACAGGGCAGATGCAGGAAGGATGTTCCCGATGGTGGGGGAGTCCAGAACCAGAGGTCACAGTCTGAGGATATGGGGTAGACCATTTAGGACTGAGCTGAGGAGAAATTTCTTCACCCAGAGAGTGGTGAGCCTGTGGAATTCGCTACCACAGAAAGTAGTTGAGACCAAAACATTATATGTTTTCAGTTAGATATAGCTCTTGGGGGCGAAAGGGATCAAAGGGTATGGGGAGAAAGCAGCAGCAGGCTATTGAGTTGGATAATCAGCCACGATCATAATGAATGTCGGAGCAGGCTCGAAGGGCCGAATGGCCTACTCCTGCTCCTAGTTTCTATGTTTCAGTACAGACCAGCTTGGGAGCAGATCACCCACCTTCTTAGTTCAAGGCGAGAGGAAAATTGCAGCAACAGGGCCAACATGGTCGATGCCATTGTTTATACTTCACATGAGCCTCTTCCACCCTGTTCCATCCCTATCAGTTACCTTTCATTTCTCCCTCATGAACTTATCCAGCCTCCTGCCAAATATATCTGCGCTCTGGCAACGGGCTCCACATACTCTGTGTAAAGATGTTTCTCCTGAATTCCCTAAGAGATGTATTAGTGGCTATCTTATATTTAAGACCCTTAGTTTTGAAACCGCCCCCCCACCCCCATCTTTCCTACTTCAAACCTTTCTTGATTTTGATATCCTTTATAGCTGACTTCTCTGCAAAAGCCCTCATTGAGGCTTTCTGACTTTTTAAATGCATTGATTAAACTAATAACCTTAATACTTAGGAGCAACCCACTCTTAGTAACAATCAGTGACGGGACTGCATTACTGCATCTTCCTGCATGTTTATTGAAGAGAAGTTTATTGAAGAGTCTGGTAATTAGTCATTGTCCATAAAGGACCCTAGGCATCTCTCTCCATTCTTCTTGCGTCCTCTGCCCAAAGGCAGCTCTGACCCACAGTGCCACAATCTCCACCGCGGCCAGGGCAAGAAGGCTGGGTCCCAAATCCACTCCAGCGGGAACAGAGACCGAACCTGCGGTGTTGGCACAATCAAATTCACACCGGCCATCCAATCACTGAGTCAACCGGCCCCCACAAAGAGCGCGAGTTGCTGTAGGGACACTTTTACATGCGTGCGGTAGCCCAGAGCTAGGGATAGTGATGGTCGAGGCTCCATTCTTTCTGTCACATGACTGACCAGGAATCTCTCCCGCTCTTACTGCCTGCCATTGGCGTTTGTTGGAAGGATTTGCAGGTTGATACTCAACCTGTTTGGCCAAGTTATGAACGTACTTTCCTTGACCATCAAGTCCTGGGTGGGACAAACCCAAAACTTCTGGCTCAGAGGCAGAGACACTACCCACAGAGCCACAAGATCTCCTTCCCTCTCTGTTAAAGAGAGACAATTGGTTACATAACTTGAGGGGCACAAATCCACGTCAAGCATGGGGCGAGGCACAGAGGCAGCTCCCCTTGTACTGCCACAGCGGATGTAAGATTTGAACCCAATGCTTTGGCATCATTCTGCACCACACTAGTCATCTAGCCAACTGAGCTAAGTGAGCCCTCATTCAGAGAGACCACTGTGCTTGTTAAGGGATGAGATGACAAGCTGAGGAAGAAGCCGGGGAGCGAAAAGATAGCGGGGCTGATGAAAGGGAAATAATAAAAACAGAGAACTCCACACATACAAAACTGTTTTGTCAATAGCTGCAAAAACGCACGCTGATGTTTTGTGTACAGGGTCTGCCAGTATTCGTATATGCCCATCAAGCCATTGTTTCCAGGACTGTCACTGACCTCATCTCCTCGGGGGATCTTCCTCCCACAGCTTCCAACCTGATAGTCGCCCAACCTCGGATGGCCCGCTTCTATCTCCTACCCAAAATCCACAAACAGAACTGCCCCGGTAGACCGATCGTCTCAGCTTGCTCCTGCCCCACAGAACTCATTTCTCGTTATCTTGACTCCCTTCTCTCTCCCCTTGTCCAGTCCCTTCCCACCTACATCCGTGATTCCTCTGACACCTTACTTCACATCAACAATTTCCAGTTCCCTGGCCCCAACCGCTTCCTCTTCACTGTGGACGTCCAATCCCTCTACACCTCCATCCCCCACCAGGATGGTCTGAGGGCCCTTAGCTTCTTCCTCGAACAGAGGCCCGAACAATCCCCATCCACCACTACTCTCCTCTGTCTGGCTGAACTTGTTCTCACGCTGAACAATTTCTCCTTCAACTCCTCTCACTTCCTCCAAATAAAAGGTGTGGCTATGGGTACCCGCATGGGTCCCAGCTATGCCTGTCTCTTTATGGGGTATGTGGAACATTCCTTGTTCCAGTCCTACTCCGGCCCCCTTCCACAACTCTTTCTCCGGTACATCGATGATTACTTTGGTGCTGCTTCATGCTCTCGTCGGGACTTGGAAAAATTTATTAATTTTGCTTCCAATCTCCACCCCTCCATCATTTTCACGTGGTCCATCTCTGACACTTCCCTTCCCTTCCTTGACCTCTCTGTCTCAATCTCTGGTGATAGACTGTCCACCAATATCCATTACAAACCCACTGACTCCCACAGCTACCTCGACTACAGCTCCTCACACCCCGCTTCCTGTAAGGACTCCATCCCATTCTCTCAGTTCTTTCGCCTCCGTCGCATCTGTTCCGATGATGCTACCTTCAAAAACAGTTCCTCTGACATGTCCTCCTTCTTCCTTAACCGAGGTTTTCCACCCACGGTCGTTGACAGGGCCCTCAACCGTGTCCGGCCCATCTCCCGCGCATCCGCCCTCACGCTTTCTCCTCCCTCCCAGAATCATGATAGGGTCCCCCTTGTCCTCACTTATCACCCCACCAGCCTCTGCATTCAAAGGATCATCCTCCGCCATTTCCGCCAACTCCAGCATGATGCCACCACCAAACACATCTTCCCTTCACCCCCCCCTATCGGCATTCCGTAGGGATTGTTCCCTCCGGGACACCCTGGTCCACTCCTCCATCACCCCCTACTCCTCAACCCTCCTATGGCACCACCCCATTCCCACGCAAAAGATGCAACACCTGCCCCTTCACTTCCTCTCTCCTCACCGTCCAAGGGCCCAAACACTCCTTTCAAGTGAAGCAGCATTTCACTTGCATTTCCCCCAACTTAGTCTACTGCATTCGTTGCTCCCAGTGTGGTCTCCTCTACATTGGAGAGACCAAACGTAAACTGGGCGACCGCTTTGCAGAACACCTGCAGTCTGTCCGCAAGAATGAACCAAACCTCCCTGTCACTTGCCATTTTAACACTTCACCCTGCTCTCTTGCCCACATGTCTGTCCTTGGCTTGCTGCATTGTTCCAGTGAAGCCCAACGCAAACTGGAGGAACAACACCTCATCTTCCGACTAGGCACTTCACAGCCTTCCGGACTGAATATTGAATTCAACAACTTTAGGTCTTGAGCTCCCTCCCCCATCCCCACCCCCTTTCTGCTTCCCCCTTCCTTTTGTTTTTTTTTCCAATAATTTATATAGATTTTTCTTTTCCCACCTATTTCCATTATTTTAAAATATTTTTAAATCTTTTATGTTCTCCCCACCCCAACTAGAGCTATACCTTGAGTGCCCTACCATCCATTATTAATTAGCACATTCGTTTAGATAATATCACCAACTTAACACCTATGTGTTCTTTTGTTCTATTGTTGGTGACATCTTTTGATGATCTGCTTCTATCACTGCTTGTTTGTCCCTACAACCACACCAACCCCCTTCACTTCTCTCTCTCTCTCTCTCTCTCTCTCCGCACCTCCCCCCCACACACCTTAAACCAGCTTATATTTCAACTCTTTCTTGGACTCGAACTCAAGTTCTGTCGAAGGGTCATGAGGACTCGAAACGTCAACTCTTTTCTTCTCCGCCGATGCTGCCAGCCCTGCTGAGTTTTTCCAGGTAATTCTGTTTTTGTTTTGGATTTCCAGCATCCGCAGTTTTTTTGTTTTTATTTTTTTGTTTTTATATTCGTATATGCCTACAACGTTAGCCAGTCTTGTTCTCATTATGTACTGATGGGCCTACTACATAATCCCAACATTTTGGAACTTTTTAAAAAAGATTTTCACCATTTCAAAGGAAGACTCTAGTTAGTCAAACTGCACAAATGGAAAATATGGTTTACAGGATGTGGAGTAATATCTGAAGTGAAAAGTGGAGGCTTCGGGGTCTCCTTATATAGTCATACAAGGAGGGAGGATCATTTGACCTCAGCCTGCCTAGGCACATTCCAGTCATGTTCCTGGGTGAGAGAGAGTACCTTATCTGTTTTTTCCCAGGCCTGTTCCCGGGTAAGGGGCAGCACATCCCCTATTTTGTCCAGCTCTGTTTTGTGAGCAGCGGATTGAAATGAGAAATTTGCCTCTGATTATGTTTTTGTCCCGCAGCCACTGGGGACATGGTGTTTTCAGTCCGGCCGTTTTTGTTTGGACTGAACTGCAGATCAAACCTAAGGGGCCGGTACAGCAGAATTGCAAAATTTCAGGGCGGAATTTGAAGCCGACAGGATTTTACGGTCCCGCGCTGAAGTCAATGGACTTTTAAATGGCTCGTCGCGTTTTACTGCCCTCCCACCCCCCTGGCGACTGTGCCGTAAAATCCCACCCTCTGTTTTATCTGCACCTTGTAAAAACCTTAATCCAAGCAGAAGATTGCCCAGCCTGCTCTCGCATTTACGAGGATTCAGCTGCCCTGATGCTGTTACATAGCGAAGGAGCGTTGACTGTGTTTTGAGTAGTGAGAAAATGAAAGTCATGGTGTTACTGCAAGGGACAGGTTGATGCGGTTCCCTCTTGAGTGTATCCAGAAACCAGCCTCTGCACACCATCTCCCATTGTATCATATCCCTCAGTGAGGGGCTGCGGAACCTGTGTTGTTTCTGTGTCCGGTAAACAACTGTGCAAGCTCGGTTGAATCACGTACCAAAATAGAAAGGAAGAATTTGAACTTACATTGCACCTTTCACGACCTTCAGAGGCCCCAGTTAAAATTGCCCTATCCTTCGACCAGAAACATAACTCCATCACACGCACACTGACTTAATAGATACAGTATAAAAGCACCATCGCGTGAAGAGAATAATGTGTGAGAGGGTGAAGGAATTTTGACTGGGGGCGGGGGTGGTGGTGGTAGAGATGTCTCAGAAATGAATTTAATTATGAAGGAAACATTTTGTATTAGTCACCATGGACAAGACTCTGAAGACCCACTCAGCTCAGTAAACATGATGTGAGAGGTCCCCAGGGGTTTGAAATAGCATGTTAGCTTTATTTTTTTTTTCATCAGCTGGATGCTGCAGTGACATTGTTCAGTACGTTCGAGTGCACAAATGTCAGGTACATACACCGAGCCCTTTCACACCCGGGCCTCTGGGGGAATGCAGTCATCTGTAAACAACGGGTAAGATGTTGGTACAGCTAGTGAAGGCTGTCTGGAAGCTCAATTACCTTCGCCTGTTGAAGGGATTGGTCGGGTTTTGGGGTTGTTCCTCTTACTGGAGCCAGATTGTGGCTTAAGGTCAATGGAAGGAGCTGCTTTGCTGCGACTGAGCAGGTGGCACCAAGCCAGACACTAAATGGACTGAGGACCAGTGACAAAGAGGCCCCAGTGACAAACTACAAGAGGCAAGCCAGCGTTTTTAAGTAAAGTATGGACTTTGTTTCACAAATGAACAAGGTTTATTCACCTCAATGATTTCTCAATTTTAAAACCCCTAAACAAACTACTTGCTCCTGTTTGGAAGCATGAATATATGTACACAACAAGCAATTATACCCATCTGAACCGGTTCAATAGGTTCATTGGGTGCAACATTCTTGGATGTGATTACAAAGTTGACGTTGCTGCAATGTATCGAAGGAATTATGGTGCCCAGTTCCTCAGGCCTTGGGCCTGCCTTCAATCTCTGAAGGGGAAAGATTGTGCTACAGGACTGTTAGTTGGCCTGATTTGAGGACATTCCTATTGTAATTATAGTTTACGTTCACATGAGGCAGCTGCACTGGAATATGATTCCAGTTTGTGGCATTGCCTGTGCAATTTGTGGCGACGTTTATGGGCTCCTCTTTCCCTCTGCCTGTGTCCTCCGGAGTTCCTGAGGCATCCAGGCAAATGTCTCGCCTCGATTTCTAAGCCCTGCCTGGAACCTGGGAAGGGATGGAGGAGAGTGGAGGAAATTGGTCTTGCCTCCTCCAGATTCATGTTGGCTGTTGTGTACAACAGCAACCTACATTTATATAGCCCACCCCCACCCCCACCCCAGCAACCCCACCCTTAACATGGTACAACATCCTTAAGCATTGCACAGAATCTGACAGAGGTTGGCACCAGCTCAAGGAAGGAGAAGTTAGGACTGGTGAACAAAAGCTTAGTCAGCGAGGGAGGTTTTAAGGAGTATCTTAAAAGAGGGGTAGAGGAGAGGTATGGGGAAGGAATTCCAGAGCTTTGGGGCACAGGCAACTGAAGGAGAAATTAAAATCGGAGATGTGCCAGATGCCAGAATTGGAGGAGTGCAGAGATCTCAGAGGGTTGTGAGGCTGGAGGAGATTACAGAGATAGGGAGGGGCTGGAGGAGATTACAGAGATAGGGAGGGGCAAGGCCGTGGAATGATTTGAAAACAAGGTTGAGAATTTTGATATCAACCCAGCCGGACACCAATGTAGACCAGCGAGCACAGGGTTGCTGTGTAATCTCATGTAAAGTCCTTCACTGTTCTCTCCGTTGGTTTTAAAAGGTGATTCTTCACCTTGTTTTAATTCTAATTAGTTTGTTCATTGTTTAAGGTTACACTTGTTTTGCCCTCATTTGTTCTTCCTGGGTATATATTCATCCTGCACGGTCAGCATTACATCTTTCAAGATGTCCTTCATGTTTCTACTCAAATGCCGTTCCGATTTCTCTCCCCAAACTCTTTCATTAAAGTTCTCCTGTATTCCGTGCACATGGAATTTTCTGCACGGCTACTACCAGAATGAATAATCGTTGGGGTATTTTCCATCTATTTATGTTTTTGCATTTTCAAATGCTTTGATGTATGATGAGTTCACAGTTAATCATTGGAAAAGTGAGTTGCTTCCAGTTAGCTCTGTCCATTTCAACAGAGCTGTCAACTGGGGAAATTTAGCAATAAGTTTGATATATAATCCAGACAATCATGCCCTTTAAGTTGCTTAAGTGGCTACTGTACCCTGTCTGTGAAATCTTAGGCTGGCCAACTTCTACAAACTAATAACAGGAACTGAGCTTCATCAATTATGGAGCACATTGTAGCATTTTGAGGCACAAGTCATTTATCATGGTAATCTGATGTTTTGTTTTAACATTATGGTGGACTTCATGAATCTTGCTTCCATATAACATATTTGTAGAATTATATGGAACATACAGCAGAGAAACAGGCCATTCAGCCCTGTTCTATTCCAGAAAGCCAATTTGCACAGGATAGAACTGGAGCCAATCTTTACACACTTTTATAAGCGTTTAGCTACAGAGGGATAAATTACAAGCATGCATGTCCTCAATTTCAGGGTGCGTCTATTTATAGGAGCACAAAGGAATTCCCAATTAATGCCTGCCACCTGCAAATAGTTAAACATAATTAATATACAAATAACAAGCACAGCCAGCCAATGTTGACACTTATGCTCTACTTGAGCCTCTTCCCATCATTCCTTATCTAACCCTATCAGCATAACCCTCTATCCTCTTCTCCCTAACTTTGCCTGGAACTTGACTAAGTTGTAGGTCTGCAGTAACCAACAGCTGCTCCTGGGAGTGTACATCCTGAGGGACCAATGAAAGAAATCATTTGTTTTCCACACTGAGGAATGAAGTAGTTCCGCATAATGCTTTATCGTCATGTGGAGAATTTCCTATGTGGACATCAAGAGAGATGAAAACCAATATGGTGACAAGATGACAAAGAAAGAACTTTCACTTATATAGCACCTTTCACATCTTCATAGAATCTCAAACCACCTCCCAGCTGATGCCTTACTTTTAAAGCATAGTTACTGTTTTAATGCAAGCTAACGTGCCCAGCAAGGTCCTACCAATAACAATAAGACAAATGACCAATTGGCCTGTTTTAGTGGTGTTGGTTGAGGGAAAGATGTTGGCCAGGGCACCAGGGAGAACTCCCAGGTTACAATTCAAATAGTACCGTGGGATCTTTTACATCCAGGTGAAAGGGTAGATGGGGCCTCAGTTTAGCATCCCATCTTTTTACAGTCACATCCTGAGTACACTGGAGTGTTAGTGAGAATCGTGTAAACAGTTTTGCTACACCTAGTGTAGAAAACATGTTGTCCACCACCGACTCCAGTGATTTACAAAGATTTGTTTGGGAAAATGGGCTCCATGGGCAGCAACCAGATGATTCAAAAGGCTATGTCTAAGCATCCATTAAAAGCCCAGCGTGATTCCAATTTATGTTCAGCGCACTCGGAGAAGCTGGTAAGAGCTCTGTGTCAGATGCCTCATTAACGTCATTATCCAATACATCAGTGGCTCTTTCAAGAATACTGTCGCAGCGGCATTTGTCTTTGCAAATTCAAGTATGGTAATGTCGGTGCCGAATGCTGGGAAGCGAAAATCATGTCAGAATGCCTCAAACACACTTTGCATCCCAACTGTAATTGATTATTGTTAAGGAAGAAAGCGACTCTTCAGCCAGCCAGGCTATAATCTATCGAATTGCCCATCTTTCCCCATCTATTGTGGACGAATGAGGCGGAAAAGACGACCTGCGCTTTGAGAAATTGTTACATTCCTCAAATGAGGAGTAATCAAAAATTCTGTTTTACCAAGGAATGAACTGCGTAAGGCTAAAGTATGTGGACTCATTGCGGGAGCTGAAGGAAAGACCATAAATGGAAGAAGGCCAAACAGCTCAGCCCAGCTCATTGCTCAGATCCAAATGGACCACAGACTGTCCACAATTGTGCAATAATTGGCATTAAACCAAGGATCTCACTCAGGACAGTCACAAGGATAACTGGCTAGGAAAATGGAAAATTTGTACTGATGTGGTAGAAGGTACATTGTGAATAAGGCCCAAAGGGGATAAGGTTTACCCTACAAACTCGAACAGAATTGGAACCGCATTTATAAAAAACAGATTGATGTCTCTCTGTGCACACACAAAGAAATGACTAGCTCTCACAAGCAGGAAACCCCTGTTAATGTGGACAGGATCAAAATGAGAATGCATCTCTCTCCCTCTCTCTCTTTTGGTGCTTATTAGGGGAAGGAATGTTGGTGTTGGAAAATGATTTTTTTTTTTGCGTGTCAGCATCAAGCATCCCCATGTCAGGTGCAACAAAAGGTCAGGATAGCCGAGAAACCAATTTGCCAGCAATGACCGTTTGTCTTCTGTGACAATGGCCTACCATCATAGCAGCACAATCTTCCTATTTATTACCAAAGCTTTCAGTGGTAATAAATGTTTAATGCTCACAGATCTCTCGAGTCCATCAGGACTTTATTGGCTACTGAATCAAATAGGGACTACTTTTCCATTAGCTTTTCCTACTTGCTAATCCAGTGTTTTTTTTTCCCCTTTAAGACATCTGGGGCCATAGTTCGAAGCTAACTTAATGCTTCCTTCAGTGAAGCCAGTTTCACATATGTCTTAAATTAGATCATGGAAGACATCCGATAACAATCTCCTGCTCATAAAGGATAAGCATGAAGGACACACTAATGATGAATAGTTGGCATCAGTCCAGAAACAAATTGTTCTCAGTCTGTTGGTGAAGTGTTAGATGAAGAGATTCCAGATTACTGGCGAACATGGTTTTATTATTGGGGGAAGTTGAGGGGAAGTGGAGGGGTGGGGAATGAGCTTGTTAGTTTGCTGCGGTAAGGTATGATATTAAAAGATTCATGTGTGGCTGAAAAAAGACATTTTGTCGAAGCTTTTCGTCTTGCACTCATCAGGACAATCACAAGAAAAGCAATGTCAGGGGAAGCAACAACTTTACACTGTATGAGGAGAGACTGTTGATTGGTTGGCAACAGGGCTGTGATTGGTGGAGGCATTACCATGGAGAATGCATCAGTTAATGGTGACTGACAGTTAACTGCCAAGCATTGTTTGAAATTTAAACCAGGCAGCTTTGAAATTTCAGACAATTCTTGAATGAAAGAAAGATTTGCCTTTCTATAGCGTCTTTTGTGACCAAAGCACTTTACTGTCAATGTACATTTGTAGTGTAGTCACTGTTGCAATGTGGGAAACACAGCAGCCACTTTGCACACTGCAAGCTCCTATAAGCAGCAGTGTGGTAAAGAGGGAGTGGCACTAGGTGAACTGCTCCTGCAGAGAGCAAGCATTGACATGATGGGCCGAATGGCCTCCTTCTGTGCTTTAATCCACTCTGCGATTCTATTCTATGACCAGATGGTCTGCCTTTTGTGATGTTGATTGAGGGATAAATATTGGCCAGGGCACCAGGAATAACTCTCCTGCTCTTCTTCAAAAGAGTGCCATGGAATCTTTTACATCCGCTGGAGAGGGCAGCTGGGTTTAATGTCTCATCTGAAGGACAGCACCTCCGACAGCGCAGTGCTCCCTTATTACTGCACTGGCGTATCAGATTGGATTTTTCTGCTCAAGCACAGAGTGGGAATTGAACCCAGGACCCTGTGGGGCAGGCCGGGATTTGCCGAGCTGCTGGCGATTCGGCAGCCCAGCCAAATGTCCAATAACTTTCAGCGGGACTGGAGAATCCTGGTGGTGGGCAGGGCCAGGAAATCCCTCCCCCCATCTCTCTCCCCCCTCTCTCCCCCCACCCACCCCCGCAAGGTCACCAGTGCTACGACCTGACCACAGCTGGTGTGCTGATGGTGCACACCGCTGCCATTATGTGCCAGCGGTGGAGGGAGCAAGTGCTTAAGCTGGTGGATGGGGTGCCCATCAAGTGGGCTGCTTTGTCCTGGGTGGTGTCGAGCTCCCTGAGTGTTGTTGGAACCAGTTACATCCCTGCTTCCTTAAGTGGGAGCGAGGGACGGCCCCATGTGTTTGAAGGTGGGGAGGGCTGGCAATGGTCCCTGAGGATGCCTGTCACTGCTGCAGTGTGAACTTGCTGTCGACTGCACTCCCTCAGTGTGAAAGAGCCTATCAGTCAATAGAGCCTGATTCGGACTATTGCCTCATATTTCATTTCTTTGTGCTCTCAATTACCTTGAGTGTGAAGTGAGGTGACCTGTTGACTGACGGACTGATAAGTCTATTAACACATGCTGAGGTGTTTGTTGCATGTCCGCAGGCCATTAATAGGTAATGAATGTGGTCGGGTACAGGGGGGAACGCGCTGCACAGGTCGCATTAGGTCATTGGGCTGCCTGCAGCTCAGAGCAAAAAAAAAACCTGAGCACAAAGTGTCTCGCACTTTAGAAAGGAATTCAGCTCCAGAGAGCTGAGTGGCAGGGTAGAACGAGGTGCCAATGAATCAAATAGCTGCGTTTTAAATTGGATTATCCAGCATCTGCCTCGTACCTTACAGTCACAAACCACTGCAGCCTGCGTAGCCCTCTCCCTCCACAACTCAAGCTCTCTCCTTCCCTCCCATCAGTCGTCTCAAATAAATTTACTTTATTAAACATATATTGCGGTGGCGATGATTGATGGCTCCAATATGAGTTTAATACTGGGAGGATTGCGAGAAATTCTGCAGCCAGTCCGAACTGTCACCAGTGCAATCACATCAGTCACTTGTAGTGCAGCTATGCGCGTTGTACACTCGCCTGCTTGCGTTGTTTTGCCAGCAAGAAAGAGGTTTACCTGCATCTGAAAGGAATTGCCCAACGATTTTTCCTCTCCTCGTTATTTTTTTGCTGCTTCTGTTCCCGTTTATTTGGCGCCATAATCGTCATAAAGTGAGAGCGAGCCCGTGGCCCTAGCATCCCCCACTTCACACGGGAAAGGAAGCTGGAATGGCCAACTCAGAGCTTCCCTTCAAATGCCCTCATCAACCATTTAAAACCGTTTTGGAGTTATTATTAATCTGCCACGCCTGACATTTTGCTCAGACTGCAAGGGAGCTGGGCAGCCTTGCTTGAGAGCGCCCCCTCTGTCAGCTCTCGGGGAAACACCGAAAGGACTGGCACGTGCATAACTGTATCTCAGGTCACAAAGGGGACAACCACCCCCACCAGACAAGAAAGGGAGGAGTGGATTTTTTAAAAATGTATTATTTCACAGGATGGGGGGTATTTCTGGTTACGCCAGCATTTATTGCCCATCCCTAATTGCCCTTGAGAAGGTGGCGGTGAGCTGCCTTCAGCCCATGTGGTGTAGGTATACCCACAGTGCTATTAGGAATTGAGTTCCAGCGTTTTGACCCAGCAACAGTGAAGGAACAGCGATATATTTCCAAGTCAGGGTGGTGTGCAGCTTGGAGGGGAACTTCCAGGTGGTGGTGTTCTCATGCGTCTGCCACCCTTGCCCTTCTAGATGGTAGAGGTCGCAGATTTGGAAGGTGCCATCAAAGGAGCCTTGGCAGGTTGCAGATCTTTTCAAACAGTGCACATGCATAAAAGGAGAGCGACGGAGAGAGATTTGCATGAGAGAGAGAGGGTCTCAGGATGCCCCAAAACACTTTGAAGCCAAGTAAGTACTTTTTGAAGTATAATCGCTGTTGTACTGGAAGAAACGTGGCTGCCAATTTAAGCACAGTAAGATCCCACAAATAGTGAAATAAATGACCAGTTCTTGTTGGTTGAGGAATCTATATTGGCCAGGACACTGGGGGGGAAATACCTGCTCACCTTCAAAATATTGCCCTGGGATCTGTAACTTCATGTGCGAGGGCTGATGGTGCGTCAGGTGAACATCTCAACCCCAAAGACGACATGTCCGACAGTGCAGCGACCATGCGAGGTTCCCACTCAGTGCTGTGTCACTTTTTTCTGCCCTTCCCCCCACCTCCCCTCGGTAGGACTAAGCTACAGTTCTGAAAATTACTTCTTAAATTATGAAGTTATAATTGACTTTTGCACCATGTGATGTGACTCAATGCAATGCATGGCTGAAAGGGAAAGATAACTGATTTATAGAACAAAAAAATTAGTTTTCAAATGTCAAGCTTAATAATTACTGTCTTGCAACATCCCTGAGGGGAAAGTCCAGGAACTGGACCTGGAATTTTGCCAAAAATGATTGTAATAATTAATAAGACTTTGAAAGAATGAGAAATAATCATTCTGTCACACACACAAAAAATTCAGAGCACATGGGGCAGTTTTTTTCAACAATTGAACGCGTGGTGATAACTTTTTTTGCCTTCCCTGTTTTTCCTCCTCAAAGACTTCTAACATCCCCTTGTGCTGATTGTTGTGCCCTTCTCAAGGGCAATTAGGGGCGGGCAATAAATGTTGGCCTAGCCAGCGGCATCCTGTGAACATATAAGGAAAAAGGAGTGCAGTTGCACAGTTGCCTTTAGGTAATGTCCTCAAATGGTCAAGGTTATTAGTGTTGACAGGCGATTCACTCTCAGCAGTGAGGTAACTGGGCTTGAGTCTAGTGCTGGCCTCACTGAGTGCCCATCCATCCAGACTTCCATGAGGGGCGGCTGGATAGTCATCAAGGTCACGAACCCTGACCCAATCACCTGCCGCCTTGCTCAATGGCAAATGGAAAATGGCAGCGGGGAGCTCAGGCACCAATGGGAGGGGAGAACTGCGCATGTTACACGAGACATAAAGAGATAGGAGCAGAGGTAGACCATAGGCCCCTTGAAGTCTGCTCTGCCATTTGAGAAGATCGTGGCTGCTCTGATCTTCATCTCAACACCACTTTCGTGCCTATTCCCCATAATCCTTGACTCCCTGATAGTTTAAGAATGTTATTTATCTCAGCCTCAATATATTCAATGACCCAGCCTTCGCTGCTCTCTGGAGTAGTGAACTCCATGGGTCTAAGACCTTGTGAGAGAACAAATTTCTCCTCATCTCCATCTTCAATGGGCGACCCCATATTCTGAAACTATACCCCTCCCCACCCCCCCCAACCTAGATTCCTACATGAGGGGAAACTTCCTCTCAGCATCTACCCTGTCGAGCCCCCACTCAGAATCAACGACATTTCAATAAGATCACCTCTCATTCTTCTAAACTCCAATGAGTTCAGGCCCAACCTGCTCAACCTTTCCTCATAGGACAACCCCCTTCACCCCAGGAATCGACCTGGTGAACCTTCTTTGAACTGCCTCCAAAGCAAGTAACAAAAACAGAAAATGCAGGAAAAACTCTGTAGGTCTAGTAGCATCTGTGGAGAGAGAAACAAAGTTAACGTTTCGAATCCGTATGACTCGAAACGTTAACTCTGTTTCTCTCTCCGCAGACACTGCCAGACCTGCTGAGTTTTTCCAGCATTTTCTTGTTTTTGTTTCAGATTTCCAGTGTCCACAGTATTTTGCTTTTATCCAAAGCAAGTATGTCCCTCCTTACCTTATCCAACCTTAACTTTGCTTCTGTCGATTGAGACATGAGGAGTAATTGGAAAGAAAGAGAGCCTTGCATTTATACAGCGCCTTTCACTACCTCAAGGTGTCCCGTAGTGCTTTACAGCGAATGAAGAGCTTTTTGAATTGTGGTCACTGTTATGATGTGGGAAACAGGGCAGCCAATTTGCACACAGCAAGCTCCCACAAACAGCACCGTGATCACAGAATCACAGAACTGTTACAGTGCAAAAGGAGGCCATTCAGCCCATTGTGTCTGCACTGGCTCCCTGAATGAGCCTTTCACCTAGTGCCATTCTTTGGCCTTCTCCCCGTAAACCCTGCAGATTGTGCCTTTTCAAGTAATCCTCTAGTAATGATAATCACTAGGTAATGGTTTTTGAAGTGACATTGAGGCCAGGTGGTTAGGTGGTGGTGCAAAGAACTGAGTAACAGAAGGAATTTATCTTTGCCCCCCCTTTAGGGAAGACTTTGTTTGGCCTTCCTGTGATGCCCCTGAGACTCTCCACCTCTCATGGTCTGCATGAGCGTCTGACTAAATGGTTTATCAGCATTACTTCACTCCAGTGCTGCACCAACACTCATAATTCAGTGCTGCATCTCAGTTCTAACTATAGCCCAGTTAGTGCGGCATCTGAGTTCCTGCCGTAACTGATTGAATTTGCTAGAAGTGTTTCTATTTTCCAAATTGCTTCAGCGATAGATAGCAACGTGGTTAATGGCTGACCATTCACTGTCTTAGTGTCACTCTGGATTCCCTTCCTCACCTCAATCTCCTCCCTCTCTCTCTCTTTCTACCTTTGCTGGGATGTTCCATCGAGCTTCCACCTTTCCTTGCAGGCGAATCCTGATTGCTCTCCTTCACGTGATCAGGAGGATTTCCGTCAGGGAGATGATCCGACATCTCATTCAGCATTCCACTTCCAAAGGGAAAAAACCTGAAAGATTAGAAATCACCTGTGTTGGCCAATCTCAGTTATCACAGCAGGTGGGCACCCAGGTCAATGGTCAAGCTTGAGAAAAGGCCATTTGGTCCATCTATTCTGATGGCTGAGCATCCACCACCAATTTGAACATGCCTTTTATAACTATCTGGCAGATTATTCACCACATTAATCATCCACTGAGTGAAAGTTCATCTTAATCTCTTCTATTTTTTCCTTTATTCTTTCACTGGATGTGGGCATCGCTGGCAAGGCCAGCATTTGTTGCCCATCCCTAATTGCCCCTTGTTAGGCCATTTCAGAGAGCAGTTGAGTGTCAAACACATTACTGCGGGCTTGGTGTCACATGTAGGCCAGACCAGGTAAGGATGGCAGATTTCCTTTGCTAAAGGACATTAGTGAACCAGATGGGTTTTTGCAGCAATCGATGGTGTAGTTGGCATGGTCCTTGTTACTGAGACTCAATTCCAGGTTTATTAATTGAATTTGAATTTCATCAGCAGCTGTGGTGGGATTTGAACCCACGTTTCCCAGATTGTTAGCCTGGGCTTCTAGGTTATTGGTCCAGTGAGAATACCACAACACCACTGCCTCCTCCTAATTTCTTCAAAAGTTTTCCCATTTAAATTAATTTCCTCTGGTCCCACTTTGAAGTACTATTCTACACTTATCTTATTTATGCCACTTCCTCCCCAGTCCTTAACTATCTTCTTGCTGAACTGTTAACAAAGTACCGCAGCCCCTTTACCAGTACCACTTCGCTTTCAATCCCATCACAAAACAGAAAATCTAGGGGATTGCACACCAGGTTGGTCAACATCCAAAAAATAAAGATGGGTCAGGTTTTTTGAGGAAGCAGATTTCTTCAGTCCTTTAGAGAAGGAAATCTGCCTTCCTTGTCGGATCTGGCTGACATGTGACTCTAGACTCACAGCAATGTTGGCTCTTAACTGCCCTCTGAAGTGGCCATTTAGTTGTATCAAACCGCCACAGAAAAGTAGTACTGTGGGTTTGTACACGCCACATCGACTACAACGGTTCAAGAAGATAGCTCACCACCGCCTTCTCAAGGGAAGTTAGGGGTGGGCAATAAATGCTGGCCTAGCCAGCAAAGCTTACATCTCATGAATAAAGGGGGAAAAAAGCCTCAAAGATGCTGGACGGATCCTTCCTCATACCAGCCTGATCCTAGTGAAGCAAGTTTATCGCTGCTGTAAAGAATAGAATCTTATAGTGCAGGCCCATTGGCCCATTGTGTATGTGCTGGCTCTTTGTAAGAACTCTCCAATTAGCCACAGCTCCTTCCCCATATCCCTGCCATATTATAAAAGGCTCTTATTGATTATTTCGTTTCAATGTGACATAAAGAGAGTGACCCTCCTAAGACGGGGCTGCTTCCATTCACTGAGGATTAAGCCGTGGTCTTCGGTTGTGGGGTCTTGGTTGAGGACCTGCACCTGAGATGAGTAAGCAGGCTCCTCAGATCATCACTTCTTACAACTTCCCAAACATACGATCACCGAGGGACAAGGATGTCCATGTTGAGAGTGACAATGGTGCTGGGGGCAGACTGACTGAAGGAGTTAGGCCTTTAACCCTGAGTAGAAGAGTGCATAATGACCCATCGCTACCATTTAATATTGAGTGTCTGCACCTTCACCGGTCACTCCCTGCAGCTGTACATTATTGAAAGGGTTACTCACTGCTGGCTCCATGGTGCCAATCACTAGATTAGGCAGGAGCAGAGGGCTGAAGGGAATGAAGCATGGTGAGCATGTTAGGACATAATCGTTTTGGCAAGGAGACCTGAGAATAGGGAAACAAGCTGCATTGTTGTTAATTAATGTGGTGTCCAAATAATTAGCACCTCCAAATGTTTTAAGGATGAGCTCAAACAGCTTTTGATGCTTAAAGTGGCAGCTATATGGTGAGCCGAATAGGAGCAAAGGAGACTGAGGGGAGATTTGATAGAGGTGTACAAGATTATGACAGGCTGAGACAAGGAAAACCTGTTCCCATTAGACGATTGTACAAGGACTATAGGGGACTCAGATTTAAGATTTTGGGCAAGAGATGCAGGGGGGAATGTGAGGAAAAACATCTTTTACGTAGCGAGTGATAATGACCTGGATCCCGCTGCCCATGAGGGCGGTGGGAGCGGAAATGATCAGTAATTTCAAAAGGAAATTGGATGGGCATTTGAAGGAAATAAAATTGCAGGGGCTACGAGGGGGTAGCGCGGGGTAGTGGGACTGACTGGATTGCTCCTTGGAGAGCCAACATGGACTCAATGGACCGAATGGCTTCGTTCTGTGCTGTAAATGACTCTGTAAAATGATGTGAACAATATGATCAGGTGTGGACATTGTGGTCTTGCTAGCCTGCCTGACTGTCTGAAACAATAGAGAGATCCATGGTAAAGCCAACACAGGAACCTTATGCATTATGATTCCAAACAAAGACCTTTCAGTGTTTGCTGATCAAACACAGACATCGTACCCTTGTTAGTGTAGCAAAAATAGATATTGAGGGTGTCATACAAATCATGATGGACATGGTATGAAGGGGCGGATGGTTGGAACTCTGAATTCTTGAATGGGGAGGACTATCCTGATTCTGCAGCTGTTTCTGATGGGAAGCTTCTTCCTTTTCTTCATAGAATGCATCGTCAACCATGGTTCTTTCTGAGTCTCAATGTTGTAGCTCCAACACTAAAGCACTTCATGTGGGTCCCAGTGAAGTACAGGAATATAATTTGAAACAATTTCTTTTTTTAAAGAAGTGGGCTGTTCGCAGAATTGGATAATTTATAATCATGGAATGGTTACATGACAGAAGGAGGCCATTCATCCCATCATGTCTGTGCTGACTCTCTGCAAGAGTAGCTCAGTCAGTCCCACTCCCCTGCTTTTTCCCCTTAGCCCTGCAATTTTTTTCTCTTCGGATAATTATCCGATTCCCCTTTGAAATGCATGATTGAATCTGCTTCCACCACATCCTCCGACAGTGCATTCCCGACCCTCACCACTCTCTGTGTGAACAGGCTTATCCACGTGTTGCCTTCCATTGTTTTGACAATCATCTTAAATCAGTGTCCCTCTGTTTCTCGAGCCTTCCACCAACGGGAACAATTTCTCGCTATCTGTTCAGTCCTGACCCCTCATGATTTTGAACAGTCCCATCAAATCTCAATTAGAAATTACTAAGATAAAAGCAAAATACTGCGGATGCTGGAAATCTGAAACAAAAACAAAAATATCTGGAAAAACTCAGCAGGTCTGACAGCATCTGCGGAGAGATGAAGAGTCATACGGACTCGAAACGTTAACTGTATTCCTCTCCGCCGATGCTGTCAGGCCTGCTGAGTTTTTCCAACTATTTTTGTTTCTGTCTCAATTAGAAATTGCTGTGTGATTGAGGCAGTGTGTTTGTGGCTCCTATATAGGGTGTCAGACACCCCTGAACCAGACAGCCCAAGGTTGGTAGGACACGTCAGCCTTAATAGGCAGCCTACCGAGGAGAAGATAACCCTGATTTCAAAACCATAGGTTAACCATAGGTTAACTAGCAAGAATAATGGCAGCTGACAGTATGGAAGATCACAAATAGTGCTAACCGGCTGGACAGCGATGTCAAGGGTAGATGAAGCTCTCTCGCTTGCTCAGCAGCCCAACTCGGGGAAGGACAACTCCAAAATCAAACCTGCACCCTTTCAGCTGCCAAGTTTGTGGCACACATCGTCCCCGTATGGTATTAACTGCAATAAAAACAGAAAATGCTGGAAAAACTCAGCAGGATTCTGGCAGCATCTACGGAGAGAGAAACTGAGTCTGTATGACTCTTCTTCAGAGCTTAGATCCACTTGTCTCTTTTGCCCTGTTCACTTTCATTGCTCTCCATTTCCCTCCTCAGCTCTGAAGAAGAGTCATACGGACTCGAAACATTGGCTCTGCCTTTCTCTCCACAGATGCTGTCAGACCTGCTGAGTTTTTCCAGCATTTTTTGTTTTTGTTCTTTGTTCAAATCCTGCCAGTGACCAGCATGCAACACTCATTAGTACCTATGCACCAACAATGACACAAACAGATGAGATCAAAGAAGCATTCTATGATGACCTTGGCAAGATAATTAGAGGAGTATCGCACCCCGAGTGGGCACAAACTGGAATACACGGAGAGGAGTATACTAGGACACCACAGTGTTAGCAGAGCAAACTCCAATGGCCAGCTCCTTCTCTCTAGTGCAGCAAGTTTGACCTACCCATCATAGACACAGTCTTGCAACAAGCAGACAAACTGAAAAGAACATGGATGCACTCCAGATCCAAACATTCTGGCACATGTTGGACTACATTATTGTATGATAGAGAGATCTCGGACCTGTGCTCTACCCGCTCCCTCAGAGGTGCAGAATGCTGGCCTGACCATCGGCTTGTCAGGAGCATTGTGACTCTGATGATAAAATCTAAGGCATTTCGGCACAGAGTCAAGCCACAAAGGAAGCTTGATGTAACTGTTCTAATAGACGTGGCCAAGAGGCAAGAACTGGAGCACAAACTCGCCTCAGGAATTGCTGATACCCTGGAGGACAATATCGCTGGTGAAGATTCTTGAGAAGATTTAAAGAATGTTACTGTGTGGCATTTGAAGTCCGAGGATCCATTAAACAGAAGAAGCAGAAGGCTGGTTCGACAACAACCACCAAAACGAGATGAAGCGCATGACGCTTATAGGCCTTACATATTTGGCAAGAAATCACCAGCAAGGGACGCCAAATAGCATCACATAAAACACAAGCTGCAGCCATACTAGGAGAGATGAAAACCCGCTAGTGGGAAATCAAGGCTAATGAGCTTCAGGCAGCTGCTGATAAAACAACCTGCAGGCTGGATGTGATGGTCTGTGATCAGTCTATGGCCCTAAATCCGATGGTGTGACACCCATCCCCTCAGCAGATGGCTCTCAGCTCTGAACAAATAGGCATGAGATTCTCTCTCGCTGGTCAGAACATTTCAGTAATCTCCTAAACCAACAATGCACAGTGTGCAATGATATCATTGAGTCACTTCCACAGCACCCACTCTGGAAGAGTTTGCTCTCGATCCTTCTCAAGTCACAAAGGCCATGAAGCAGCTTTCTATGGGCAAGTGGCCAGGAGCTGCTGAAATCCCACCTAAAGCGTTCAGGTACGGAGGGACTCACATGGTTAGGAAACTCATTAATCTCTTCTGCCTCATCTGGAACCAGAGCGCTGAGCCCCAAGACTACAGGGATATCTCCATAACTCACCTCTACAAACGGAAAGGGAGCAAGTCCATGTATGACAATCAGCATGGAATATCCTTGCAAGGGTTATTCTTAACCAGATTGTCACTCACCTCATTGACTCTGTGTACCCAGAATCACAGTGTGACTTCCGAGTAGGACGGATAACAACAGACGAGTCCTCTGCAGCCCTTGAAATTCAGGATAAGTCCCGTGAACAGAATAAGGACCTCTACATGATGTTCGTTGACCACACGAAGTAACACAGTAAACCGAGAAGGCTTGTGGAAGGCACTGTACAAATATGGCTGCCCTGAAAAAAATGCTCAGTGTCATTCACTCGTTTCACAATAGCGTGATGGCCAGCAGGATGCAAAGTGCTACGTCATTGGATGCCTTTCCTGTCACCAATGGCACCAAGCAAGGCTGTGTATTGGCTCCAGCTCCGTTTGCCATATACTTCTTGGCCATGCTCCAGTACGCACTCAAAGATCTTGACACAGGAGTACACATTCAATTCAAGGCAGATGGCAGCCTCTTCAACTTGCATAAAGATTACTGAACAGCTACTGAGTGAACTCTTGTTCGTGGACAACTGCCCTCTCATAGCGCATACTTCGGAGGACATTCAGTTGCTTGTTGATTAGAACACTTTGGCCTGACGATAAGTCTGAAGAAGACAGAGATCTTGTATCAAACCACCCCTGGCCATGTACTCCAAGACCCCACAGTCACTATCAACAACCCATCCTTCAGTTCAGTCCAGAAGTTTTGCTATCGTGGGGATGCCCTCTCCAGTAACACTAGGCTGCATTGAGGAATCAACCATGGCCTGTCAAAAGCAAGCTCAGCGTTTGGCAGGTTCACTCAGAGACTTTGGAAAGAGCATGAAGTTTGTCTCAGAAAAAAGATCAAAGTCTACCAGGAAGTGGTTCTTCCACCACTTCTTTCTGGGTGTGAGACTTGGACAACCTACCACGTAAAGCATCTAGCAGCATTCCATCTTTGTTGTCTGAGATCCATTTGCAACATCAGGTGGCTGGACAAAAGCCCCAACACCGAGGCCCTTGCAAAGTGCTGCATACCTGGCATTGAGATCATGCTCATCAGAGCTCAGCCTCGCAGGGTCGATCATGTGCTTTGCATAGAGCATTCCCGCATACCAAAGGCAGTACTCTGCAGCCAGCTGAGCGCGGGAAACTGCACCACAGGACATACCAAACTTCGGATGCAAGGACAATCTGAAAGCCAACCTCAGAGCAAGCTGGATCCCAATACATTGGGGGGAAATAAAATCATTGCGCAGACCCAAACGGAAAAGTCTGTGTCATCAAGCAATTTCGACATTTGAGGAGAACAGGTTCAAATGCCTTCAGGACAAGTGAATGGAAAGCCGGTACCTCCATCTATCCCTTGTGTGGAGCATAGGCGCTGACATGAACCAGTTAGGTTGAATGGTTTCTGTGCTCTGAATACCCTGTAAAACTGAACATTTGTAGGGTATCTAGGTTGGATAGACTGGGCCTGTGTCCATTGGAGTTTGGAAGAATGCGAGGTGATCTTATTGAAACATGTGAGATCCTAAGGGGACTTGACAAGGTGGATGCTGAAAGGATGTTTCTATCTGTGGGAGAGACTAGAACTAGGAGGCAGAGTTTAAAAATAAGGGTCTCCCATTTAAGACGGAGTTAAGAAGAAATTAGTTCTCTCAGAGAGTCGTGAATCTTTTGGAACTCCCTTCCCCAGAGAGCAGTGGAGCAATGATAATTGAATATTTTTAAGGCAGAGTTAGATAGAGTCATGACTTACGAGGGAGTCAAAGGATATCGGGGGTAGGCAGGAATGTGGAGTTGAAGCTACAATCAGATCAGCCATAATCTTATTGAATAGTGGAACAGGCTCGAGGGGCCAATGGTCCACTCCTGCTCCTAATTTGTAGGGTTGTATGTCCCTTGTACAAGGTAAAGGCCAATTCTAGCTGGAAACATCTCAAACACTGACGTCAAATGCAGTATTTGTAATCAGTTATGCAAATTGAGACTTGATCTAACGTCACACATGAGACAATATCAAACTAGACTGTGAACTGATCTTTTGTTTTTGTTGAACTCTCATCCATCAAAGCGATGAGATAACCCATCAGCAAACCTTCTCTCAACCTCTTCTCTAAGGAAAACAGCCCCAGCTTCTCCAATCTATATTATTGAAATTCTTTCTACCTGGAACCATTCCTGTGAACCTTTCTCTAAAGCCTTCTCATCCTTTCTCAAACATGGTGCCCAGAATTGGACATGTCACTCTCAAGCGTGAGAGATTGCATTGTCAGAAGTGCTGTTCTTGCAGTGAAACATTGAGCCAGGTTTTGGTGGAGCAGGTTGTCTCATGGCGTGTGTCATTAGAGAGACGTGACCCTGCCCCTTCAGCTCAAGTATAATTAGCGCAATAACGTCCTGGAAGGATGAACTGTTGGCATTGTGGTGAGGGCCATCTTCATTAATGACAGGATCAACAGTCCATCTTCTTAACCAATGAGATTTCAGGATTGAGAAAGATACAAAGGAGCATGGAACTTGAATGCTTGAAAAGAGAGACATGTTGCCGAAGCTTTTCTGATTGAAGCTTGGGGAACCTTGGGATTGCTTTCTCCATGGCAATGTCACAGCCAATCATAGTCAATTTGTAACCAACCAAGCACCCTTTTCCAGTGTTGTATGAATTGTTGCTCCCTTTGAAATTTGGTATTCTTGCATTTGTCCTGATGAGCCCAAGTCACAAAGGTTTGGCAACATATTTCTTTTTTCAGCAATAAACAAGGAGCAGTGGAGAAATAATTAGTGTCACTGACTGTCACAGAGTTAGACTATCATAGAATTAGGATGAGATAGAGTCAAATCAGGTTTAGGAAACAAAATAGATTGGATTAAGGGAGAGAGAGAGCAAAAAGAGACAAAAAGTTAAAGTAAGAAAAATATTGACCTTTTTAACCACTAAGAAGAATTAGCAAAACAAACACAAAAACAGAATTACCTGGAAAAACTCAGCAGGTCTGGCAGCATCGGCGGAGAAGAAAAGAGTTGACGTTTCGAGTCCTCATGACCCTTCGACAGAACTTGAGTTCGAGTCCAAGAAAGAGTTGAAATATAAGCTGGTTTAAGGTGTGTGTGTGGGGGGTGGAGAGAGAGAGAGAGAGAGAGAGGTGGAGGGGGGGTGTGGTTGTAGGGACAAACAAGCAGTGATAGAAGCAGATCATCAAAAGATGTCAACAACAATAGTACAGAAGGACACATCGGTGTTAAAGTTAAAGTTGGTGATATTATCTAAACGAATGTGCTAATTAAGAATGGATGGTAGGGCACTCAAGGTATAGCTCTAGTGGGGGTGTTTTTTTTTATATAATATTTTTAAAAAAAAACACCCCCACTAGAGCTATACCTTGAGTGCCCTACCATCCATTCTTAATTAGCACATTCGTTTAGATAATATCACCAACTTTAACTTTAACACCGATGTGTTCTTTTGTACTATTGTTGTTGACATCTTTTGATGATCTGCTTCTATCACTGCTTGTTTGTCCCTACAACCACACCCCCCCCTCCACCTCTCTCTCTCTCTCCGCCCCCCACACACACACCTTAAACCAGCTTATATTTCAACTCTTTCTTGGACTCGAACTCAAGTTCTGTCGAAGGGTCATGAGGACTCGAAACGTCAACTCTTTTCTTCTCCGCCGATGCTGCCAGACCTGCTGAGTTTTTCCAGGTAATTCTGTTTTTGTTTTTGTTTTGGATTTCCAGCATCCGCAGTTTTTTTGTTTTTATCAGAAGAATTTGCTGCATTCCAGAATGAGACCCATCAGTTTAAACTGTTCCCTTTCTGACTTGGAGAGGTTGCTGGACATTTCATTAACAATTATCATACCATTAGAAGGGTACTCACACTGTTAAGTATGAGCCCTGATTTTATGGGCCGGGTTTAATGGGGAATTTATGTGCAAAGGTAGCAAATTCTTTAAGAAATAATGGGCAGATTGAAGACGAGTTGCTGTTTGAGCTGAGCAATCTGAATCACAGCAAGGAGCAGTTGGTTTACTGGGCCAAATCTTCTGGAAAGATGTGTGTTAATGAGGCTACTAATGTGCAAATTGACCATCAAATTCTGGAGATTCCTAACTCGTAGCATACCTCTTTATCCCCTGAATTTACTGATCAATTTAATATCACTATGCGTTACTTTTCCAACAAGATCTGGCCCAGTAAAAAAACAATTGCTTATTGCGGTGATTCAGATGGACATTAGAGGATCCAGCAGAGAGCTGGCACTTCTCCCAGTCTCCTAGACAACATTACTCCAATAACGATGAATGGCAACTAACATTTCCGTCCTGCACGTGCCTAGCAGGCATTGACCATCTACAACAAGAGAGAATCTAACCATCGCTGAATCCCCCCACTGTCACGATCCTGGGGGTTCTTATCATTAACCAGTGACTTAACTGGACCAGCCATACAAAGACTGTGGCTACAAGAGCAGGTCAGAGGCTGGGAATTCTGCAGTGAGTAGCTCAGTCCCTGACTCCCTAAAGCCAGTCCACCATCCACAAGGCACAAGTCATTCTGTCCATTTGCCTGGATGAGTGCAGCTCCAACAACAATCAAGCAGCCTGCTTGATCAGCACCCCATCCACTATCTTAAATATTCACCCCCTCCACTACAGAGGTGCAGTGTGTACCATCGACAAGACGCACTGCAACAGTTCCCCAAGGCTCCTTCCAAACCTGTACCACCTGAAAGGACAAGGGGAGCAGATGCATGGGAACATGACCACCTGCAAAAGCACCACCTTAAGTCGCTCACCATCCTGACTCGGAAATATACCGCCATTCCTCCACTGTCGCTGGGTCAAAACCCTGGAACTCCCTTCCTAACCGCACTGTGGGTGTACCTACACCACATGGACTGCAGCGGTTCGAGAAGGCGGCTGAACACCATCTTCTCAAGGGGCAGTTAGGAATGGGCAATAAATTCTGCCCTGGCCAGCGAAGCCCACATCCCGTGAATGAATAAAGAGAAGTGAACACCATCAAAAACAGATCCATTTCAGCTGTTCATCTCAACTGCTGTTTCTGGGAACTTTTCAGTGTGTAAAATTGCCTTGTGCACATGAGTCAGTACACTTCAAAGACATTCATTCAATATGACGCACTTTTGAGATGTTAGAAGAGGTGCAAATCTAATGCATGTCCTCCTCTCTTGCATCACACCAACAATTTTTTTGCCTAACTGCCATGCTGGGAAATAAAAGTCTTTATTCACAGCTGGGTAATTGTGAAACTGGCCAGAACAGAAAGTACCGGGTGAATAATCTATCCTCTGGAATGCTTGAAAGAAACAAAATACTTTGAATTCCTGTGAGGTCCTTTTGAGAATAGCACACGGAACTGGCACTCTGCAGCTTCTCAATGGTTAACTCCGCAGAATGGGGCTCCAGTGGCTCTCGTTTTATTTCTCCCCTCCTCTTGCATCTGTCTATCCCTGTTCCGCTTTAAAGATTCGTAACATCTGCCTCCAGTTTCCGGAGACCCAAAATCGGGGCTTTTAAAAATGCCTCAGAAACCTGGCTTTCTTGGAGGTGATTAAAAGGGGATTTGTCACCCGGATTTATTACTGGGTGGCCTATGTCATGGGCGCATTTAAATCCAGCACTGGAGCCCCATGTTCTTTGCTTTGTGGCAGATTTCTGAGAGGAGTCCACGTTGGTCAATATCGTTTTGTGTGTATATGAGACAGAGAAGGCAACGTGGGAGAGGAACGAGTGTGATACCAACAGCAGCTCTCGAAATAATTATAATTTGAAGCAATTTTTAAGGATGTGAATGTTCTCAGGTCATTTTAAAAAAATAGCGAGTTTTTTTAAAACCACTTTCAAATGTGAGTAACTTTTATTTTAAATCCCATTCGATTATAAAACCTCAAGCCCCACTCCAGAGACTTGAGCACATAATTAGACTGACACCTCAGTGCAGTACTGAGGGAATGCTGCACTGTCAGATGTACCATCTCTCAGATGAGACGTTAAATTGAGGCCCCACCTCCACCTTCTCAGGTGGACAGAAAATATCTCAAGGCATTATTTCAAAGAAGAGCAAGTGAGTTCTCCCAGACGATATTTATCCCTCGATCGACATCACTAAAAACAGATTATGTGGTGATTGTCACATTACTGCTTGTGGGATGAAAACAGAAAATTCTGGAAATGCTCAGCGGGTCTGGCAGCATCTGTGGAGAGAAAAGCAGAGTTAAGTTTTCAGGTTTGTGACCTTTCATCGGAACTGTCTATGGGAGCTTCCTGTGCGCAATTTGGCTGCTGTGTTTTCTACATCACAACAGTAACTACCTGTCACCGGCTGTAAGGCACTTAGGGAGGTCCTGAGATAGTGAATGGTGCTATATAAATGCAAGGTATTTCATTCCATGTCCAAAACCTACCTCTTTTTATTCACTTGACCAAACATCTCCTTATGTGGCTCATTTTCAAGTATTGACTGATAATGCACCTGTAAAGCACTTTGATGTACTTCTACATTAAAGGTGCTGTATAAATGCAAGTTGTTCGCTCTAATGACCATATTTTTTACCAGAATGTGGCCAATCTCACTCCTGTTCTGAAGGTACAGTGTGACACCAGGATACCAGTCCACAGGTACTGCTCACCCCTTCGTGTTTCATCCAACTCATTATTCCTAATGTTTAAATCAGGATCCACAACTATCAGGACATGCTTTGGAATGGAGCATGGGCGGAGGGGAGGACTGGTCCCCAGTCCCCAGCCTGCCCACTCGCCTGACTTCCAGGCTCACTCACTCCTGACTGGATAGCGACCGTGACGATGAGCCTGGGTCATGTCTCCCTTTTCGATGGTTCACTGGTGAGATCTCTCTCCCCCCTCTTCTGCCCGGGATTTTCCTGCCCTTGCATGATTCGCCAGTGCAGAAGCCTGCATGGGAGCCTGATATGTCACCATTCTTGTGGCTCAGAGGGTAGCGTCTCTGCCTCTGAGCTAGAAGCTCCGGGTTTGAGTCCCACCCCAGGACTTGTGTCAATGTGGCAATCCCCTTGTTAAAGACAATTGCTAATTAAACAGGTGATGGGTATTGATTATCCCATCCAAATAGGACAAAAAGATACAGCTGGAGCACTTTGTCTGGAAGCTACTTGGAAGTCAGTAGCACTGCGGAGTTGTCTTGAACCAAAAGGCCTGTCTGGATTAATTCTTCTACCACAACCTCTTATTGTGAGTAACAGATTGATGGCCGCGGAAGCCGCGTTCATAACAAGGCCAAACTGGTTGACTACCAACCTGTAAATACTTCTGATAAAGGCGGGATGAACAGCAGAGTCCACTGGTCAGCCACGCTGGGTGTGGGGTGGTGCCCCTCATGCTGGCTTCACTTGGCGATCTGTTCCGGGAAGAGTGAGCTACAGAAAATAGACATAAACGTGTTCATCTGCCTCGTGCGTCTCGAGATGCAGGAAGCTGCCTGAGTGAAGACAAGTTCACAACTTGTGGTTGCAATGCAGTGAGATGAGATACTAAAGCTGAGAGGTTAACTTGTGAGTGAGCCCATCGTATGGGCTTTTGTTTGCCTGAGAAGTGGAGACACTTATCCCATTTCAATGCCAGCCTGCCCCGTTCATTTGGGTCCCTTCACGTTTGCAACAGATGTTTAAAAATATTATCAAACAATTTTTGGCACATCTCTTGAGTATATAATACAGAATTTGGACACCCAAGAGCCAGGGCTGCACTGACCAGTGTTCTGGTTGGTCCGAAGTCTTTCTCCCCTCATGAGCTGGAATTGAATGGCCTTGACTTTTGCTTTCCGTTCTTTCTTTTACTTATTTACAATCACAGTGCAAGGGAAGCCTCGACAGCTGCAGCTGTTATTCCTGATCATTTCAGGTCTCCAGACACCACAAATAGGCATTTTAAATATTTTAAAGAAACTAATCGCATCCCTGGATCTCCCTCCTCACCGCCTCCTGATTTGCTTTTCTCTTTGTTGTTGAGGAGATTGCTCACGGAGGAATCCCAACTTCCACCTGCCAGATTAGACCCGTGGAACATCTGGCCTCTGACCCATTCACCAGCTCTTATCGTCCCAGTTTCCTTGGCTGGGATTCTCCTATCCCTCTCATCTCCCTCCAGTTTAAAATGGCACGGCCTTCAGGTGCTTGTCAAACAGCATTTTTAAACTCGGAGTTGTGGGGAGAAAGCTCGCTTAAAAACAGATGACCTGGTCATTAGCTCGTTGCTGCTTATGGGACCTTGCTGTGCGCAAATTGACTGCGGTGTTCACCACCTTGCAATATTGGCGACACTGGCTTCATGTCAATTTTGTGACTGTGACGGTGCTCGCCAGTGATACCTGATCCAGTGCAGTTGAGCCCATTAAACCCTCTTGGTGAGAAAGAGCTTTCCCGTGCACTTTTTTTTTCTTATGGTATTGGATTGCCTTTCTCCTGAGTTACTTTTCCACCATTTCATTGTGATGCCCTCTATTGGGAACAGGCTCCCGCTTATGCCGACTCCCTGATGTTGTAAACCAATGGGGCGTCTCACTGACTCAGGCAAGTCGGTCCGAATGGCCAGAGCAGCATCTCTAAGACAAGCTGCATCTTCAACTCTGCGTTGCCACTGATGTTCCACGCAGGGAGTTCTGAACATTCTCAAAGACCTGTACAACGGACTTCTGTCCATTAATGAGCTCTGCTCTGTAGAGGTGGCCCCCATCAGGTGTGGGGCTTGTTGTAGAGGAGCATTTGGCCTTGATCTTCCTTTCACCTTGCAGCTGCTTCCCTCTACTTGCAGTTTGGTTTGCTCACCCTCGTTTGCTCTTCACCAGTTTGCCCCTCCTGCCTCCATCTCGCTCTCCCCCTCTCTCTCTTTCCCTTCATATCTCTCTCTCTCCCTCCTCACACACCCTCTTGATGTACTGATTGACAACGGATGCATGCACAATACCGATTGACTTCTTATAAGACCATAAGACATGGAGCAGAAATTAGGCCATTTGGCCCATCATGGCTGATAAGTTTCTCAACCCCATTCTCCCGCCTTCTCCCCGTAACCTTTGATCCCCTTACCAATCAAGAACTTATCTATCTCAGTCTTAAATATACTCAATGACCTGGCCTCCACAGCCTTCTGTGGCAATGAATTCCATAGATTCACCACTGTCTGGCTAAAGAAGTTTCTCCTCATCTCTGTTCTAAAAGGTCTTCCCTTTACTCTGAGGCTGAGCCCTCGGGTCCTAGTCTCTCCTACTAATGGAAACATCTTCCCCACGTCCACTCTATCCAGGCCTCTCAGTATTCTGTAAATTTCAATCAGATCCCCCCTCATCCTTCTAAACTCCATCGAGTATAGACCCAGAGTCCTCAAACATTCCTCATATGTTAAGCCTTTCATTCCTGGGATCAGTCTTGTAAGTCATTTAGCTCGGTAAATAAACCTGCAGTGCCTGGATTTTAGGCTCACAACTCTCTCAGCGGCTGAGTTTGTACAACAGAAGCAGCAACAACAGCAGTCTAATGAGACAGCTGTTGCCAGTGGTGGGGAATGTCAGACGTGAGATTTCTGATTATGGACAGTACGGGAGATTTTAAGCTCATTTCAAATGCATGAGCTGAGTTTTATTTTTAGGGCTATATCTTAAGACCAAGAGCCTTAGTTTAACTGAGAGCTAACAGGCTGTGGCAAATGAACAGCGGATAATAACAATCAAGTCGGATTTGGGCACATTCTTATTTCTGTAGATCGGGTATGTTGCAAGGCAAAAGTCTACAAGTCATATCATAGAATGGTGACAGCACAAAACGGGCCATTCAGCCCCTCGTGATCATGCCAGCTCTCTGCAAGAGCATTCGGCTTGTCCCACTCCCAGGCCTTTTTCCCCGTAGCCCTGCAATTTTTTTTCTCTTCAGATAATTATCCAATTCCCTTTTGAACGCCATGATTGAATCGGCCTCCACCACACTCCCAGGCAGTGCCTTCCACACCCTAACCACTCACTGCGTTTTGAAAAGAAATAGTTTCCTCATGCCGCCATTTGTCACTCGTCTTAAATCTGTACCCTCCCGTTCTCAACCCTTTTGCCAATGGGAGCAGTTTCTCCATATCGACTCTGTCCAAACCCCTCATGATTTT
The DNA here is from genome assembly GCF_017639515.1 of Carcharodon carcharias. Classification (NCBI taxonomy): domain Eukaryota; kingdom Metazoa; phylum Chordata; class Chondrichthyes; order Lamniformes; family Lamnidae; genus Carcharodon; species Carcharodon carcharias. The sequence goes on from NC_054468.1 coordinate 221,451,850, forward strand.
GAATCCCTCTGCCGAATCTCTCAGCCTTCTCTCCTCCAAGGAGAACAGTCCCAACCTCCAATCTATCTACATAACTGAAGCTGCTCATCCCTGAAACCATTCTCACAAATCTTTCCTGTGTCCTCTCTAATGTCTTCACACCCTTCCTAAAGCGTGGTGCCCAGAGTTGAACACAATGCTCCAGTTGAGGCTGAACCAGTGTTTTATAAAGGTGCACCATAACTTCATCATGGAATTCATTGCTTTTGTACTCTATGCCCCTATTTATAAAGCACAGGATCCCATAAACCTTATTAACTGCTTTCTCAACCTGCCATAATACCTTCAATGATTTGCGCATGTATAGCCTCCAGATTCCTCTGCTCTTGCACCCTCTTTAGAAGGACACAGGGGAACAAAGTCTGTTTGACTGACAGTGAAGAACCATCCAGTTGGCTATTGAAAAGTCTGCTCATTTTCCAGTTGGCATTGGAAGGTGGGGCAAAATGAGATGGATAAGTTTGGTGATCAATGTGTGATGGGGGGGGAGGGTTTGGTGGTGGGGGGGGCGTGGGGTGGAGGGGTGGCACTGTCAGAGGCAGGAAGTCAAGAGATGACATGGGGAGATCTAACCTCAACTCCTTTTTTGGGTCTGCGGTCAAGAAGGATCTGTTCTTGTTGAAGGCCCCCACCCAACCACCACTTTGAACAGACGACCTGTTGGATCCCATGTTGAACACCTGAGTCCACTTGGACAGCAGCGCTATCTTGATCTATCTTTCCAACATCTGCGATGAGACTTTTTCATTTTTGGCTGAAAGCTAAATGATCTTTATTTCACCCATTCCATTTACACGATCAGTCACTCCTCTTCGCATTCTTACCTGGTGCCAGCACTGCCTGATGCCAGCCTGTTTCGGACCTATTTGAGTCAGCGCCTCCTGCCTTTTTATTTTGCGTTGCGTCTGTTTCATTTACCGTCGACTGATTTAGTTAGGATCGATGAAATTCATTTCCTCTCACAGAGATGCCAGTCCTCCTTTCCCAATATTGCTGTTCGATCTCAAGAGCACTGGGCTTTTCTTATCATTACTGCTCCATGTAACTTTACTCCACCGGGACCATTGTTGTCTCCCCTGTGCAAACCCCATGATCATTTTTAAACACTCTCCATAAGTGAAGGCCCGCACCAGAAATGAGGGGAAGACTAATTCGGTCTCTTTGTCCCACGTGTGGTGAACAGCGTTGGGATGATGACGAGAAAATAGATTTTGTGAAACCCTGTATGGTATAGTTTCATTTGAATTCTCGAAAGCAGAAAACCGTTTGGAGGGAGATTTATTTATTGGAAGAGTGCAACAGATCACAAGTCCATTTTTAAACTTGCATTTATTTTTTTCGAGGAATTGATGCATCAAACTGGTTCTAATTTTTAAACTAATATCTATCTTGTGCCAAGCGAGTAAGAGTTGGATGGGTCACTTTAATGACAACAAATCAGCCCGTCCTTGACCAAAAGTCGAAAACTTCCCTCAAAGAAAAGACCTGCCACTCAGTTTGGGCTCTTCACAAGGCTCAGAGCTGTTCACAGCATGAGGTAGGCTTCAGCGGGCAAGACGCTTTGGCCCATTCCCAGGATAACAACTCCACTATGGTCCCGTCACTCCAACCGTGGGGATGGAGAGTTATGGGGGATGGATTTTCAAATGGCCCTGGAGGTGGGACCGGAGGAGTTTGAGCAGAAAGACTGCCACAGGGGAGCAGTGTGCCAGCTTGCCAGCATCTTCCAGTGCCACCCGCCCCACCCGAGCCACTTTCAAGGAGGCCAGGTAGACAATTAAAGCAATTAGGAGGCCTATTAATGTCCCTCTGCCGTGCTGACTGGAATTTTCCTGTGGTAACCGAAAGAGGGCTAGTGAAAGCAAGCGATCTCACAGTGGCAGATGAGGAGGAGAAGGGGGTGGGGGTTTGTGGGGCAAGTGGGAGCCAGTGCTCCAGAATAATTTAAAGCCCTCACTGTTGTCGGTGTGTAAAAATGGGCAGAGCTGCCGCCGAAGGCCAATGTGTAGAGCGGTTTTCCCTTCGTTATTGATGGTCAGGCAGCTGTGATCATTTTTATTCCCAAAACTTTTAAAGTGCTGAGAGGGCATCTCTGTCTGGAAGCCTCCTCGCTCTCTCCCTTGACTGCATCGGCAGGCTGTGGCTCTCCCTGTGTTGGAGGGTCACCTATTGGCCTGTCAATGTCGGGTGCCCATCCATTGTCCTTAATTGGCTGGCAAGCGCACCCTGTGGGTGACTATTTCCAGCGTGGTGCGGGGTTGGCACCTGGAATTGATCGGGTTCCCAACCGCAAAACAGAAGTCCTGATCAGGGCATCCATTTAGTATCTCAGCTAAGGGATGACAAGTCCTCCATGCCGTGCTGGGGTTTCTGCCAAGACTTTGTGTTCTAGTATTTGAAACCAAAACCTGGAGCCAAGGCCAGCACTAACTGAGCCAAACTGTACCGACTGCGTAGAAAACCAAACTAGACAAGCATTTGCCCAGAATCTAGCGATTGCTGCACATCTTGGGAAAGCCACAGTTCATTTGCTGGTCTCGTCTATTCTGGTCCAAAGGTTTCACCTTTCAGGGATTGTCACAGGATGGGAGGAGGAACTATTGGACGATGCTCCATTTTACATAAGAAAGCCTTTAATTGATATTGCACCTTTCACAGCCTGAGATTCTCAAAGCCCTTTACTATCAAGTACTTTTATGGCAAGTGTAGCCACTGTTATAATGTAGGAAACACAGTCCCCAATTTACACACAGCAAGCTCCCACCAACAGCAATGCTGGATAATGGCCGGACAGTCTGTTTTCTTGATGTTGATTGAGGGATAAATATCGGCCAGGACACTGGGGATAACTCCCCTGCTCTTCTTCAAAATAGTACCATGGGATCTTGTGTGCCCACCTGAGAGGGCAGACAGCGTCTCAGTTTGGCATCTCATCCGCAAGACGGCATCTGCAACAGTGCGGCACCCCTGCAGTATGTTGAGCTGGGCTTGGGTGTTGAGGCTTTTCATAGCTTGCAGCTCAGAGTGATTGAAACATAACTGGAGGTTTGGTGGTTGCAATTAAAGACTGAACAACAGGTCACAAGGAAAAGGAGCTCAGCTGTGAACCCTGTCTGACTGTGCTCTTCAACAGCAAGTTGTCAACTGAGCTGCTTTTGATTTCATGATTTCAGTGGAGCATCTAATTATCTAATTAAGTGTTCACGGCCGTGCTGGAGGAGACGAAGTCTGCAAACATAGATGAGAGGCTTATGTAGAATCTCAATCCAATCGCAAAAGGAGCTCAGCCAGCCAGTGGAGGCAAGCAAAATGAAACACCATGACTAGTGCCATCCAGAATATCAGCCAGCCTACCGAAACCTCCCGGGTGTTTTGTCAGGGCCCGTGGTGTTATGCAGTCAGGTTGCCGAGTGCAACGGCAAAAGCAAAAATTCCCGTGCGAAACAAAATTTGAAAGGAAGACTCACAGAATTGTTACAGTGCAGGAGGCCATTCAGCCCATCACGTCTTCCCCCAGCACGCTAGACACGGTCAAGAAAAAAACTCACGTTCAGAATGCAGCTTTCACCTCTCAAAGAGCTCTGCCATCAATGAGTTACTTTTGACGCACAGTCACTTGAGGCAACCGTGGCCACCGGTTTGAACACAGCAAGATCCCGCAAACGGCCAATGAGAGAAGCTATCAGCAAGTCCGTTTTGGTTGCCATTGGTTGAGAGGCGGGGGCTTTGGGGTGTGGGGGGTGGTGAGGTTGTTATCCAGGATACCAGAACAGACTCCCCTGACCTCCTTCCAATAGTACCGTGGGATCTTTAATGCCCAACTCAGCCAAACACACAGGACAGGATGTTCGGGGCCCACCGAGTTTGGAACCAGAGGCGACTGGGACCCAAAGGTAAAGGCACAGGCCACCTTGGTGGTTTCCCATCCCAGTTCCTGGTGTCAGCCATTTTGGCAAAGGCTGGGTTTGGATCCTACAGAGCTGACCTCCACCATGAGGTGGTTGCCAATTAGGCTCATTAAGAGCTTTGCTAAAGGTAAGCGACGGAGACAGATTGTGATTATCCAGTTGGTTTCCAATTTCCTGATGGGTTGGGTGGGGGTGCAGACAGATCAACCGCTTAGCAGCGAGTACCCAGCGGCAGGCTAAAGGCCATCCTCTAGAGGGACTCAAGTGATGACCTGACGTGGTTTTCTGTATTTTTTTACCTAGATTTATTTAAAAAGTTGCTGAAAGGGCACCTTCTTGTTAAAGCGTCCTCTCAGTTAACTACCACCCATCGTAGCCAACTGCTCCTCAGATGCTGGAAGGCCCCTGATTGGCCCTCCATCTTTGTGAGCCTGCCTGATGCCCTTCATTAGACAGGGCACCGACCTCCACGCCAATTAAGGGGTCGCCCCAGTCAATATTCCAACAAGGGACTGCTTCCTACGTCGCTCGGATAAGAGTTCAGCCCCGGCTCCTGTTTCCCACCCCCCCCCCCAAAAGTTAAAATCCAGCCCGCAACCTTCGGTTAATGTGTCAGACGACAGATGGCACAGCCTCGGGTCATGCCTTTGGAAAGGTCAGCCTGGATGATGTCAATCTTGGCCGTGTGACGCGCAACAGAGCAACACCAGTGGTGACCGGCCACGTAGCTCAGGGACAATGCAGTGACTCACAAGGCCGCCTCTGGGGTGAACCTATTCCCCCCCCCCCCCACCCCCCATCCCCACTCGCATCTGGCTATGCCTCCTTCTTGATGAAATGCTTTGAGAGGGGAATTAAGATCTTGTTTTCCAATATTAGCAACGTGTCCGTTCTGTCACCTGCTGTCTTAACAAGGAAGCTAAGCCTTTGTTAAAGCCGCTGACAGATTCTTACGTGTTATGACAGAGTATGATTAATGTTTTAGTGGCTGAAGGTGAGTAGTCGCTGTGATGTTAGAACTGTGAGAGACTCAGTTTTATTTTTGCACACAGGTGTAAGAAGGCTAATTGTGAATTATTCGACAGTGAGTGGGAGTGACATTGCACTTCAGGATTAGAATGAGCCACCAATCTAAATTGGTCCAAAATCAAGCAATTTAAAGTCCTTTATCCTAATCTGAATTTTCGGCACTTCACGTTTGGATATTTTCCAATCTTTCCTTTTCCCTTGTTTTATATTTGTTTTTCAATTATTCCACCACCCCCCCCCCCCCCACTTCATTCTCTCCATATTGACAGCAGATGTGAAATCTGTTCCCACATCCCTGTCAGTGGTTCGAAAACAACAATGGCAGCCTGCATTTATAAAGCGCCTTTAATGTTCCAAGACCTCCCAGTGTGCTCGATAAGAGCATAATCAGACAAAATTTGCCCTGAAGCCGTTTAAGGGGGATGTAAGGATGGGTGCAAGAGAGGTAAGTTTTTAAGGCGCGTCTTAAAGGAGGAGAGAGGTTTAGGGGGGGAATTCTGGAGCTTGGGGCCCAGGCAACTGAAGGCATGGCCACCAATGGTGGAGCGATGGAGATAGAGCGATGTGCACAGAATCAGGATCGGAGGGATGCAGAGGCCTCACGAGTGCTTGCGAGGGTGGAGGAGGTTCTGGAAACGGGTGGGTGTGAGGACCTGGTGCGATTTGAAAGCAAGGTCCAGACTTTTAAGATTGAGGAGGCATTGCCGGACAGGGAGGACGTTGTAGTTCAGCCAGTAAAAGGGGCGATGAGAGAATGGTGCCAGGTAAGATCCGGAGCAGCATTGTTGTGGATGAACGCAAGTTTATGGAAGGTGGGCAACCATCCAGCAGAACATTGGAATAGTTGAGTCTGGCAGTAACAAGGGCGGGGATGAGGGTTTCAGCAGTGGACTTCTCTCGTTCCACCAGAGCACAGAGCACCGCCGGCTGTTTTGTTCTCCCGATTCTGAGAGACTTGAGGTGGAAATTTTCGATTCTGGGACTTGGCGGGGGCAGGAACGGGGGGTTTGGGGGGTGGGGGTGGGGGTGGGGGGGGGTGGGGGGCGGTAGTTCCCGTCTGCCGAGTCCTCTGGGAGTTTGCGCCACATCGTGCGAGGCTGACCCCATTTTTGCGGTTGGGCGTTTCCTGACGGTTTTTGCGGCAGGGCAGGGGTCGCGACGCCCCCGCCATCGTATCCGGCGGCCATGTCTAAACGGCATCAACTGACCCACTGTTGAAGGTAGAAGACGGAGCTCCTGGAAGATCCCGCAGTCAGTAGATCCACGTGGGTCGATGCTCCACCCGCCCACTGCGGCACGCGGCGTTCCAGGGTCTGGTGGCCGGAGGCCTCCGTTTTCCCCTCCGACCTCCCACAGGCAGCCAGCCCCGTGCTTTCTTGCAGTTAAGACCGACATTTGCACACCGCGTTGGTCCAGATGTGTTCTGGACCGGCGTCGTATCCCGCTGGGGGCCTGGACAATCGGACGGGGGTTGGAGGGGGGTTGGAGGGGGGGGGGGGGGGTGTAATTCCATTAACAAAGTACAAAACGATTTCATGCCGGCCTTTGGCGGGAATGGCGACCAGCACCTCCCCCCATCCCCCCCCCCATCCCCATCCCCATCCCCATCCCCATCGTTTTACGCCGGCGAGAAACCAACTTCTCGCCTCCCACTGCATCGTTCCTCTGCCCCGCCCGGGGTGTGGGGTGGGGGGACTGGAAAATTCTGCCCTCGGACTTTTAGTCGTTGATCTACGACTTCCTGACCCAAACCCGCCTGACAGATTCCTGCAGGATTAATTTCACACAATCTGTCAGCGCAATCGGAACCGCCATGTGTGTTGAATAGGAAGATATTATACACTGATTTTTTTTTTTACCATTAACAGTATTCATACCTTTGCCTGTGGAACTAATTAGGCAGATTACTGACAAGTGCAACAAATCAATCCCAAATGCTTTTATTCCTTCCACCTCACTGAAGTGCTGGTAATATATACCATCTTGTAAAGACCAGCCTTGGGGTAAATGTCTATATACTCCTGTTATACGTCACTTCTGCAATAAGTTCAGCTCTCGTGAACACGCTCTGTATTCACTGGATCTGGGAAATATTAGTGAGGCATTCTTGCCCTTCATATAAACACCTATTCCAAAATTCAGAGAGACTTAGACAACTGCTCCTCTGGTAGGAGGCAACAGGAACTCACTCCTCGCTCTCTTGCCCCTTCACAAGAAGATGACAAGATGAGTTTGGCCACTTTTGTAAAAAGCAACGTGCATCCTTGAAACAAAGCTGCAAAAGGTAAAAATCAGCCGCCTTTTTCACCTCTATCGTGTGGGCAGTGTTAACGTATGCAGGGCTTTCCCTGAATGCTTCCAATGCCACATTGCAACTTAATTTTAACTTTAAAGGAAATGTAAAGCAGGCCATCAGATGAGCTTCCATGTATTGCAATCCTATAGTGTGTGTGTGTCTGTGTGTGTGTGTGTGTGTGTGTACGTCTTACAGCTAATTATGCTATGGTTACATTTACCACTGAGTTATGCCTAGTGGGCTTTTCTGCATGCGTATTCTCTTGCTCTCACTCTCTCTTTCCATTTCTCTCTCTCTCTCTCTCTCTCTTTCACTCTCCTTTTCTCTTTCTCTCCATCTTTCTCTTTGGTTTGCTGAGCCTTGTTGTCTACTCCTCCCCAATCAGCCAATAGCAGAAAATAATATAAAGCAGGTTCCCCTCGGATTCTGTGGCTTTGAACTTGATCTCTTCCCTCCCTTCTTCTGCTACCCATCCCCCCACCCTGCGCCCCCTCCCCCCCACTAGCCCCATCCCCATCCACTTCAGAGTCAATGCAGCAGGCTGCTAGTTTGCAAGCAGTCTCAATCAGAAAGTTCAACAAACAGGCCTTAGGCTCACTTCAGAACAGAGCTGCTAAGATTCTCTGAAGCACAAGTGATATTTCAGGACCGACCTGGAACCGACACTTCCTCATAAAGTGAGAAGGTTGTATTTTGGCAGGTCGAATGGTCACGTATATCACAGCAGCTTCAAAACAGACTTACACCCTCACTGTAAACTGGCTGCCGCACAAAGTGGTATTAAGTAGCCTGAGCCTGGGGTGGTAATCTGAGCCGATGAAGGCAAAGCAATTTTGACATTTCTCGTTCCCGCATTGAGACATTCTGAAATGTTCCTAATTGTCATATTGTTTGTGGAGAGGTGAGCTTGGGATCTGCGGTGAGGAGGGTTGCTGGGAAATGATTCGATCCGAGGTCCTCCAGCAGGGAGCCTGAATAGCTTCTAACATCCTCCTGCTCTTCATTCTCCATCGAGCTTTCACATCATCCCTCGTCTGTGTGAAGGACTTTTAAAAATGATCTGGTCAAGCCTGGCCTCTGGGTACTCTGTGCTGACAGCTCATTACATCAACTCAAATGTCTTCGGTTGCCATTTTCTCAGTGGAGAGGTGGATTGGGGGCGGCGTGGGGTGGGGGGGGTAGGGGGCGGTGCTGTTGTGGGTGGTTGCTGCTTTTTGCCATCTTTATCCCTGGACCATATGTGTCAGGTCTATTGTATTTCCTTTGGTGATTTAAGCTGCTGCTGTGCACCGACTGCAGACAACCTGATAGCAGACCCCATTGCCTGCAGATAGACTTGTCAAGTAGATTTGAAGTGTCTTAGCTCAGCTTTGGAGGTAATTTAGCCACTGTTTATGCTGGAAGTGCGATGCCTCTTCTCCCAACGAATGAGCACTGGTGAGGCTTTCCTTTTAAGTGAAGTCGCTTTTGGAAAGCTGAGTGCTTCTCTGATTCCAGCAAACTATTACGGCAAGATCTCCAGTATTTTTATCTCTCTCTTGAGGGACAGAAGAGGGGAAATTGGGAAGGTGGCTTGGTTCAGACTGTTTACAGTAGCTGACTCCATTTAACTGAGGGAACGTCACGAGCTATGGGCTTGCGCCTGAAGCACATTCACGGCTTCCACCCCTTCTCACATCGTCTCAAGGAAAGAAGAAAGGAAGACTTGCACTTAGAGCGTAGAACAAGACCATTCGTCCCATCATGCCTTTGCTGGCTCTCTGCAAGGGCACCTCACCTAGTCCGACCCTGCTCCCTTTTCTTGGTCACCCTGCAAATGTTTTCTGCTCGGTTAATGAACCGATTCTTGAATCTGCCTCCACCGTGCTCTCAGGCAGTGCATTTCAAATCGTGGCCACTGGCTGCGTGAAGAGGTTTTGCCTCATGTCGCTGTTGGCTCTTGCGCCATTCTCCTTAAATCGGTGTCCTCTGCTTCTCTGCCCTTCCACCAAAGGGAACAGTTTCGCCCTATCCACCTTGCCCAGGTCCCTCATGATTTTGAACATCTCCATCAAATCTCCCCTCACTTTCTCTTCTCCAAGGAGAACAGCCCCAGCTTCTCCAATCTGTCTGCATAACTGCAGCCCATCATCCCTGGAACCATTCTTAAAACTCTTTTCTACACCCTCTCTAATGTCTCCACATCCTTCCTAAAGTGTGGTACCCAGAACTGAACATAGTTGAAGCCACAGCAGTGATTTATAAAAAGATTCACCACAGCCTTCTTGCTTTTGTGCCCCATGCCTCTATTTATAAATAGATTACCTTTTATGACATCCCAAAGCACTTTACAGCCAGTGAAGCACTTTCATGGAAAGACAGTTGCTCCAACAGTGCAGCACTCCCTCTGTCAGTCAGCCTGGATTACGTGCTCAGGTCTCTGGAGTGGGACTCGAACCCACAACCTTCTGACTCAGAAACGAGAGTGCTACCCGCTGAGGCACAGCTGGCGCCTGGAAATCCTGGCTGTTGTCTCACCCCCTCTCCTGCCCCAGACCTAGGGCATTAGATCATGACCTCACCTGAGACACAGCTAAGATTGGTAAACTCAGCAGTTAATCGCAACTCATGGCCTTGTGCTCCTGGTGGTTCTGAGCTTGCAAACAGTGTTTTTTCTTTACATTAAATCTATTGATTTAATATATTGGGTGAAATGTTAAATCTGCCCATCGCAATCATAGCAAAGGTTAGGTTTGAAACGTTTCTAAACCAACCCCCTTCATGACTCGGCTGTGCCAAGCAGCCAATGGAAGGGCTACCTCCAACCCATTATGTGAGACCAGGACTGCACTTTGAGCCCACAAAGGTGGAATCAGGGAGGTTGGGGGTTTGCCCATGTGCATACCCGGAGAGGGATTCCACAGCCTGGATTTTTCACTCGTTGGGGACGCACAGTCGGAGGGGGGGCCCGGGAGTAGACAGGAAATCGGCCCCTGACCGTGATTTCACTCTGGCTGGGCCAACTAACGTGAAATGTGTGCTGAGAAAGGCTCAGCGCTGCCGGTGGGGGCGGGAAGATGGTGGGCGCTGACGTTACCGTGGATACTGGTGAGCGCTTCCACCGAGCTCCCTGAAGGGAGACGACTACCTCAGGGAGCTGCAGACCTCTGCAGAATAAACCAAACAACAAAAATTCTGCAAAATATGTCCATGCAGCACAATCAAGTGCCTGAAAACATACCTTAATAAAACAGTCCCCGGATATCTGTGTTTATTTTATTTCCTCACGGAGGTTTCATTCCGCCCTGGATTGAGGTTTGAGCAAAAATGTAAAGGCCGCCTGACCGATTGGCCTGTCCGCCAACCGTAACAGTGGACGGGCCGCGAAAAATCGGTTTCAACAGCCTCCTTAATGGGCTTAATTGTTCGCGTGCGGGATGATGTAGGGACACTTGTCTGACTTCATCTCAGGCTATTTCACATCCGTTCGGGTCAGGCGTGCACCCCACCCGCGAAGTGTAAAATTCTGCCCCACGTTCTCTTTTAGTGAATTAGCCTTGTAATCGATGAGGACGTTTTGAGGCCGGGAACAACAATTTCTGGAAGATGTTACCTGGAGATTGAACACTCCCTGATTTTATTTGCTCGGTCATTGGTGGCCATGCCTTCAGCTGGAAGTCCCTCCCTAAACCTCTCTGCCTCTCTCTACCTCGCTCTCTCCCTTTAAGACTCCCCTTGAAACCCGCCTCGTACTGAAGCTTTTGGTCACCTGCCCTAGTATCTCCTTACCTGAATCTGTGTGAACTTCTGGGAGAGCCGAAATGCCAGACCAAGTAATAGCCAATCTCAGTTATGGCAATTTTCATCCCCGCGACATCACCTCGTCTGCTGCTGAGACCCTCATCCAGACCTTGACTTGACCTGTGGACTTGACTATTCCAACACACTGCTGGCTGGCCTACCCTCCATACATGTGTTGTCATTTCTACCATCTAGAAGGATGAGGGCAGCAGATAGGATGGGAACACCATCACCTGGAAGTTCCCCTCCAAGTCACTCACCATCCTGACTTGGAAATATATCGGCCGTTCCTTCACTGTCGCTGCGTCAAAATCCTGGAACTCCCTCCCTAACAGCGCGGTGGGTGTACCTACACCACACAGACTGCCGCAGTTCAAGAAGGCGGCTCACCGCCACCTCCTCAAGGGCAGTTAGGGATGGGCAATAAAACTGCAAGCCTGGCCCACATCCCATGAAAGAATTTTTTTAAAAAACCCAAAATTCTGTTGCCTGTGTCCTAACGCGCAGCAAGCCTTGTTTGCTTACCAGGGGGATATTTCTCACCAACTCATCCCTACTGTCCAGGATATCACTCTGGTCCTGATCATTCTACACACTGGTAGTGGTGGTGTGTTACAGTTCACTCGGGAAGTCTTGAGTTGCTGTGGCAACATGCAATTTTACATACATGTTGTGGTCTGGAGCCATGGGCAGTGAAGGTAGAAGCTCCAGCATTCGTTCCATCACATGGCTGAGCAGGAATCTCTCCTGATCCTGTCACCCACCACTGCCGTGTGATTTGCAGGTTGATATTCAACTTGTCTGACCGCGTTATGTACGCACCTTCCTTGGCCGTCAAGCCCTGGGGCGGGACTCGAACCTGGAGGCTCTGGCGCACAGAGGCAGGGACACTGCTCACCGGGCCTCAGGGCCTCCTGGTTCTCTGCACTGCCCACCTTTTATTTTGGCACAGGGAAGGGCTAAGTGTTTAAACAATCCCTGAACGAAATAGTTAACTGGATGCTGCCTTTCCCTAACTAACCTCAACCCACAGAAGCTCCAGAGATAATCTGCAGCTTCCCCTTGCTCTCCCCGCCAGCCCCGCCCATCCCTCCCACAATGGCCCCACGCAAAAATGTAAAGATTTGTCCCTAAGAACCAGCTGGAGTGTCTCTGTTAGTGAATCTGAGGGGTCAGCTTTGCTGGCACTTGTCAGAATAAATTACTCAAATTAATACCTTTTCTTCTTTATCAAAATAATTGGTTTGCAGCTTCATCACTATTTCCATGCAAATCGTGGCATTATATTTCCCCCTGCATTGTTGGACATAACTTGAATAAAGATCTTCAAAATAAAGAGAGGACCCTGGGACTAGCTGAGCTCCTTCAGGAAGGTTGGTGTTATTAAATGTTCTGAGCAGTCAGGAAAAATTCCAGTAGTGAAAACAAAGATTTGTTCCGGTCTCTGATAGGTCAGTAGCCCAGAGGGGCTATGTGTCATCTGTGTGAATTTAGTTATCACAGAAATCACTTGGAGTGCACCAGGTCTGAACCTTGCCTCTTATTTACAGCCTGTATTCCTCCTAAGGAGTGGAGCTGTGGGCTCAACTGATAGCTTCGATGGAGGCAGGGAGGTGGTGGTGAGTGACTGAGCCACACGCATTGGAAAGTCCACAGAGTTCACTGAGTTAACACATCCTGATAAGGGTTGGGAGGGTGAGTGAAGAACGTTACCACTTGCCTCAGTGCCCCTGAGTTTGGGATGGGGAAATCAGTTTTTATCTATTTGTCCTTGGGATGTGGGTGTCGCTGGCTAGGCCAGCATTTATTGCCCGTCCCTAATTACCCTTGAGAAGGTGCTGGTGAGCTGCGGCCTTGAACCGCTGCAGTCCCTGTGGTGTAGGTCCACCCACCGTGTTGTTAGGGAGGGAGTTCCAGGATTTTGACCCAGCGACAGTAAAGGAATGGCGATGATACAGTTCAAAGTCAGGACTTGGAGGGGAACTTGCAGGTGGTGGTGTTCCCATGCATCTGACGCCCTTGTCCTTCCGGGCGGTAGAGGTCGCAGGTTTGGAAGGTGCTGTCGAAGGAGGCATGCAGGGTTATAGATGGTACACACAGCTGCCACTGTATGTCAATGCTGGAGCTAATGAATGCTTAGGGTGGCAGATAGGGTACCAATCAAGCGGGGCTGCTTTGTCCTGGATGATGTCGAACTTCGTGAGTGTTGTTTGAGCTGCACTCAGCCAGGCAAGTGGGGAGTATTCCATCACACTCCTGTTTTGTGTCTTGTAGATGGTGGACAGGCTATGGAAAGTCAGGAGGTGAGTTACTCACCGCAGGATTCCTAGCCTCTGACCTGCTCTTGTTGCCAAAGTATTTATATAGATGGTCCAGTTAAGTTTCTGGTCAATGATAACCCTCAGGATACTAAGATAAAAACAAAAAAACTGCGGATGCTGGAAATCCAAAACAAAAACAAAAACAGAATTACCTGGAAAAACTCAGTAGGTCTGGCAGCATCGGCGGAGAAGAAAAGAGTTGACGTTTCGAGTCCTCATGACCCTTCGACAGAACTTGAGTTCGAGTCCAAGAAAGAGTTGAAATATAAGCTGAAGTTGAAATATATTTCATCTTTCTTGGACTCGAACTCAAGTTCTGTCGAAGGGTCATGAGGACTCGAAACGTCAACTCTTTTCTTCTCCGCCGATGCTGCGAGACCTGCTGGGTTTTTCCAGGTAATTCTGTTTTTGTTTTTGCTCAGGATACTAATGTTGGGGGACTCAGTGATGGTAATGCCATTGAATGTCAAAGAGAGATGGTTCGATTCATAATGGGCCAAATTTTACAGCCCTGTTGCCACGGAGGCAAGGCTGTAAAATGGGGTGAACCATTCAAAAGCCCATTGACTTCGGCAGGTAGGGAAAATCCTACCGGCAGGAGGGGCCATAAAATTCCACCCATAGTATGGGAGTTTCATCTCTATTGGAAGTGCGCACATGTGGACATGGACACAGTATGGGTTTGATTGCAATTCGTCGTGTGGAAGAGATGTCTTGACTATTCAAACGCTCTCCTGGCCAGCTTCCCAGTTTCTGCCGCCCATCACCTTAGGTTGATCCAATAATCAGCCGGCTATACCCACATTTGCACAAATCCCACTCACCCATCTCCCCTGAGCTCTCTGAACTTGGCTGCCGGTCCAGCAATTCCTCAATGTTTCCTTGTTTTCAAATCCCTCCATGGCCTCGCTTCTCCCTATCTCCTTCAGCCTCCCAGCCTTCCGATATCTCTGCGTCCCTCTAATTCTGCCCTCTTGAGCATCTCTATTAATAACGCTCCACCATTGGCAGCTGTGCCTTCAGCTAACTCGGCCCAAAGCATTGGAATTCCCTCTCTAGACCCCTCTGCCTCTCTCCCTCTCTCTCATCCTTTATGATGCTCTGTTATGATGCAGCAGATGATGAGTGGCAGACAGATCAAATCCACGAGGGCAACTTGACCAAGTGGTCATGACTGTTTTGCAATTTGTATTTTATTTCGAGATACATGCCCTGAATCCTGAAGTAATGAGACCACCATGACTTCAGAGGGTTTTAGCAAACGTAATTAAACATTTATTAACAAAAGAAAAGATTTCAAGCACGTACACAAGTCTACAAATTACTGCTATAATAACTCCTAAACCCCTAATTAATCTGGCTTCCAGTTACGCCACCATTAAAGCAACAGTAAAAACAAATAGATTTGAACAGACCCAGGCAAAGCAACACAGTGCCCTGGATAGTCACATTCAAAATGAGTTTTCTCAGCTTTGATTCCTGTAGACAGCAACTTGACACACGGAGACTGGAGGCTTTTCACACTTACGTTAGATCTTAGATACGTTAGATCTTAGAATGCCTTCTCCTTTTCACATGGCCTCATCCTCTTTATACATGTTTCTGCCATTTTTAATGCAAATTCCATTGTTCCAATATGTCTTTGCAACTTTACTTTTCTCATAATATTAATCTTTCATAGCACTAATTTTATCAATAACCTTTGGGAAAATAAACACACTATTTGGCTTAGCTTCTTCTGGCTAGGTGTAACATCTTACCATCTCTTTGAAATTCAAACTACTCTAATTTATCTAAAAATGCAAATTTTCCTTACTTCTCACCTTCTAAAACTTCAGCCATGTTTACGTATTTAGTATTTCAAACCTAGCTTCTTGCTGATGACTCTAAACCTCCAGACCTCACACACACACACATACACACACACACGCGCACACAGAGAAACTATCCAAAACCCCACTATTAACCCACTTTTATAATAAATCACAATAATATTATGAAAATTATTATGTTTTCATGACATGGTCCTTGAAACCTAACTCTTTGACCAAGCTTATGGTCACCTGTCTTGATACCTCCGCATGGCTCAGCGTCAGTCTTTGATAATGCTTCTGTGAAGCTGGCCTTAAGATGTTTTACACATTAAAGATGCTATTAATGTACCTTGTTAGAAATCTCTGTGGAATGGGCCCCTTTGTTAGAAATCTCTAGAAATTTACTTCTTTATCTCCACCTCCCAGCCAATGTCGTGCAGCAAATGAATGGAAAGCATTGTGTGGATATTTTTATTGTCCTCTTTTTGTATTTGTCAGAATTGTGGAAACTTAGGGAACTATTTCTGCAATTATTTGACAACGTGGAGAACGAACTGTGCATCACTGATTAAAACCCTCCATAACATATTTAACATTGGGCAGCTATTTCTAACGTCTATTTCCCAAAAACCATTTTTAAGGTTGGTGAGATTGTCATTAAATTATCTTGTTTTCACCCTCCTGTCTGTTCAGGGAACTGCTGGTGGAAAAACAAATCCAGGAATCGCACCTAATGTCTTCAGTACATAGTGTGATAATGTGCACTGCCTTATCGTTCAACTAGCACATTATAAATCAAACCATGAAAATGGGCAATTTTTCAAAATCTTTGGCATTGAGAAAAATTTCTTCATAAAAGGAATTCCCCACTTCCTCGCCCACTCCCGCTGAGGTGTTTACTTTCTCTTTAATGGATATTTCTTCTGTTCCAAAAGCCAAAAGGGGAGCTTTCTGTCTCTGACACTTGTGCACAGCAGAATAAAGGCTGTGGGTGAGAGACATGTGCAGTAAAATGCACTGCCATTATCTTAAGAGCAGGATGGGGAAGACTGAGGAGATGCTGGACAGCTAAATACTGCAGCTAATACTTCCCACCTGCCACACTCCCGCCACATATTGATGCAGGACCATAGCTATCAAAGAGGGAGAGAGGAATCTCCTGCAGCAGGAAGCAATTACTGGGGAAAAAAAAGTGGAATTAGAACGAGAGGGAGTTGTAAAGCAGGATTGTAACGATGTGGGCAGTGGAGTGATGTCGATGCCTACATGTTGATAAATTTCAGCAATTTACCTTCTCCCTGGCTTCGCAAAGTGGCTGGACCTTTAAACTTTCCTGCTTTATGGCAGCTAGTGCCGTAAAAAAGGGGTGTGTCTTCCTTTCCCCCGACTCTGCTGCGCAGCCCCAAAGGCCCCGGGAACCGGCTGCCCTGCGCCGAAGGCCCCGGGAACCCGCTGCCCAGCCCCGAAGGCCCCGGGAACCCGCTGCCCTGCGCCGAAGGCCCCGGGAACCCGCTGCCCAGCCCCGAAGGCCCCGGGAACCCGCTGCCCAGCCCCGAAGGCCCCGGGAACCCGCTGCCCAGCCCCGAAGGCCCCGGGAACCCGCTGCCCAGCCCCGAAGGCCCCGGGAACCCGCTGCCCAGCGCCGAAGGCCCCGGGAACCGGCTGCTCTGTGCTTTTCTCACCCGGCCTGAGTCAGAGGGTCAGGTGAGAAACGTGCAGCCGTGTTGCATTGATAGCAACTAGGAGTGGTGGCAGTCCAACTGCGATTGCCACCGCTTGGAAGCTCTGGCCCATTATATGTAAATAATTATATATATAATGGGTTTTAAATACATACATAATCGGCTTATTGAACAACCATCATGGCGGCAAGTACTGAATTGTGATGGCATTACAAATAAAGCAAGTAATCATAATTCATAGCATAGTTGTAGGCAATCATTGAAATAGAAATAAATTATAAAATAATGAAAGGATTGCACGGTTATAAACACGAGTATACAAATAATTAGGATGCATTGTGAAATGTAAGCCTCCTTCATTAACAGAATAAAAATGAAAGGTCTACTCAACTCTGCATTTTGTATTAAAGTCCATGTTATCAGGTTAAGTTCATCATAAAACTCATAAATAGTATGTAAATGATTGAGAATTTAAAGTAGGGGATTGGGATCTTTCTGAATCTCATTTGCGGATTAGTGTCTTTTCTACTGTGCAAGAGGCCAGAATCAGAGGAGCACAGAGAGGCCCCAGAGCTTTGTGGAGGGGGTTACAGGGAGGGGTGAGGCCATTGGAGGGATTTGAAAGCAAGGATGAGAATGTTAAAATTGAGGTGTTGCTGGACGGGGAGACAGTGGAGGTGTGCGAGCGCAGGGGGGGGGTGATGGCAACAGCAGGAGGTCCAGCAAAGCCAAAAGCAAGGCCGCAGAGAGCAGGGGTGCAGCTAAAGGGTTAAAGGCAATCCAAACAAATGCTGCTTCTCACCCCTCACCTGTCTCTCCCTCTCTACCCCCCCCACTCCCCCTTTCATGCCACCATCACCTACAAATGAGAAAATAAGACACAGATAGGCCCTCAGCCACAGGAAGAGCTTGCCCTTGAACTTGGGCTCATTGCAGTGGATTTGTGTCCTTCAGACTGTTTTAATGTGTTCGGTCACATTTCAGTACGTCCAATTAATTCACTCATTTGAGACGCACTGCTGAGGAAACGGCAAGCGAATCACTTGTCCACCAGCAAAAAATGAGGTCCTGGCTGTTCCCGCTCGCTTAATCATCCTTCTTTACCTGAGTTTTCACATTTATATCGTATCTCTTTCTAATTACCCTCTGAAATGTTTATAAAAGGTTGTGGGATAACCCGGCTTATGTTTCATGTTATCCGCTGACATGCTCCTCATTTTATTGCTTTCAGCAAGGAGTAACTCCCGTGACATCCTGGCCCAATCCTCAATCACCGCCTGCCTTCCCCCTCCCCACCCCCACCTCTCACCTTCCCAGGCAAACGCAGGAAATGGAACACCTGCCCTTCTCACCGTCCAGGACCCCCCCAAGAGCTCCTTCCGAGCCAAGCAGCGATCGACTTGTACTTCTTCCCATTCACTGTGCCACATTCGCTGCTCACAGTGTGAGCTCCTGTACGTTGCAGGGACCAAACACAGGCTTGGTGACCGCTTTGTGGTACAGTTCCATTCAGCCTGCAAGTGTGCCCTAAGCTTCCAGTGGCTGGTCATTCTCATTCTCCGTCCCACTCCACTCCAACCCTGATCCCCCTCGGTCCATGGCCTCCAATGCTATTCCCACAAAGCTCAGTGTAAGCTCAAGAAACAGCGCCTCATCTTGCAGTTAGGCAATTTTACAGCCTTCCGGACTAATATTGAGTGCAACCTCTGCTCCCATAGGTTATCGGCTGGCAGCTGTGAGGAATGATTCTGCTTTTCCTACTTATACTCCTCCGGACCCATCTTCTGTTCCTTTACTTGTGCCATTACCATCTCCTTTTGCGATGCACCATCATCCCTTTCGGTAATTTAATCTCTCCTGCCTTCCATCCCGTCACACACGTCCCCCCTTTTGTTCTTCCGTCCCTTTCCCTGCCTCTGTACTTATTCCATCTGTAACATTTCCCAGTGCTGACGACCGGCTATCATTTGGAAACTTTAACCCCTGTTTCTGCCTCCGTGGATGCCGCCAGACCTGCTTATTACTTCCAGCATTTTCGTGTTTTCATTTCTGATTCCTAGTGTCAGCAGTATTTTACCGTTAAATGTGATTCCACGATTGGGCAACACTCGCTGAACAACCCTGAGTGCACTAATCGCTACACCAACCGCCAACTTTAAGATAATCTGTCGAGCTTGTAATGTGGCTCATTTATACTTGCTAAAAGCGACACACTTTCATACACAGGGACCTGATCCCTGCAAACAAAAGGAACCTGTTCAAGCCTTGAGCCTTAAACCTTGCGGGACTACCCGGGAGGCAGGAAAGCCTGTAGTTTCTCGTTGTTTCCTCCACGGAAATGCCTCAGCCAATCAGAGTCGACTTGCCAACCAATCAGCACCCTTTTCTCCTGCAGTGTAAAAAGTTGCGATCCTTTAAAATTTGGTATTCTTGCATTTGTTCACAATGAGCAGCTTCAGCAACATGTCTCTCTTTTCAGCAAAATTAAAGTTTCGCACTACCAAGCGACTATGTTACTTTTGTAGCAGAGAGTAACACTGATTCTGACACTTTAATGGCGCTGGTAATGAAGTATTTTGCAATATACTCCAACAGTATACAGTCAAGTGTTATTCGTCCTGCATTACGCACTGACTGAGAATAACCTGCCAGGGAGGTTGTATAATTCCTGTGAAAAGCAAGAAAGTGAGAAAAAGGGTGAAATCGTGTTTTCAACTGGGGGTTTTTAAATACACAAATAATTGAGACTCGTAGCTTAATGCTTAGCAAACTGTTGGCAGTGCAGAATGTGTTACTGAGCTTTACACCCAATGCAGCTAGAAGACCTCATTTTGGGTTCCTACTAGGATTAGGCTTGGAGCACCTGGATTGGGCAAGAGGATAAGCCAGGGCTTGACTCTCATCTCCTGAGCACGTTATGCAGGGCGAGTAACACTTGACTGTATACTGTTGGAGTATATTGCAAAATACTTCATTACCAGTGCCATTAAAGTGTCAGAATTAGTGTTAGTCGCTTGGCAATGCAAATCTTTAATTTTTCTCATCGCCTGAGCTAGGGATTCCCACTAGAAATTCCTACGTTTGGGTTTCGATGACTTCACTTGGCAGTCAGCATGATGCATGGAGGTTTGAACGAGGCATTGAGGTGTAAGGTGCAAGGTATCAGCACAACCCAGTGATCTGAGCACAAAAGTCCAAGTTGACACCCCAGTGCAGTGTTGAGGGAGTGCTGCCCTGTCAGTTGTGTCATCTTTCATCAAATGAGACATTCAACCAGGGCCCCTCATATGGATGTAAAAGATCCTATGGCACTCTTTTGAAGAACAGCAGGGGAATTATCCCTGGAATCCTAGTCAATATTTATCTTTCAATCAGCATCACAGAAGCAGATTATCTGGTCATTATCACGTTGCTGTTTGTGGGAGCTTGCTGTGTGCAAATTCGCTGTTGCTTTTCCTATAACAGCGACTACACTTCAGAAATACTTCAATGGTTGTAAAGTGTTTTGGGACTTCCTGAGGTTGTGAAAGGCGCTATATAAATGCAAGTCTTTTGTCAGCATGGTGCAGAAGTCAAGAGTGGGTTTTTCTTCAAAAGGCCAGTCACAACAATGATGGACATTCTGGAGATCTACCAGTCTTACTTTGGGGAACATGATTAAATGGGGGAACTTTTCCTCAGCTTTCACTTGAATGGGTTGGATGGAGCCAGGATTGTGTGTGGTCTGTGGTAGGAGTGGCCTTTCCCCATTCCATGTCTTCTTGTTCCCGCAAACACAGAGCTCACTTAATGTCATTGTTGTATTTGTACAAGCCACAAATATCTAATTATATGCGGGAGTAAAGAGTTGCTTTCTCCATGGCAACGCCTCAGCCAATCAGAGTTTACCTGCCAACCAATCAGCATCCTTTTCCCCTGTAGCATGAATTGTTATGATCGTTTGAAATTTGGCATTCTTGCATTTGTCCTGATGAGTATAAGACGAAAAGCTTCGGCAACTTGTCTCTCTTTTCAGTAAACGTGAGGAATTAGAAGCGTTATGTTATCTCTTTTGTCAAAATGATTTTCATTGCAACCTGAAGGCCCAGTAGACTTGTTCTAGTAATTTGCTCCCTTCTCTTCCACCCTGTTTCCCACCCCAAACCACATTGTGATTGTAGTATAAGGATCTGGCACATAATAGGTTACGGTGGGACTGAGTCCAGTACCGCCCACGCCGTGATGTAAGAGAACACATGACTCACACCTAGAGGTCAGTGTAGTGTTGGACAGAGCCGTGTGTAGAAGCAAGCATGGAGAGAGCTCCTATCTTGGAGCAGAGTGGAGCTGGGAAGGTGGCGGCGTCCCCACCCTTGATTGCCCTACCCGATTATATGTGCCCCCCCCCCCCCCCCCAACCACCAAAGTCACCACAGGGGAGGGCGCAAGATTTTGCCCGTAGTAGTTCCAAGTTGAGACGGTGTGTGGCATGGAGGGGAATTTGCAGGTCACAGTGGTGCTTGTGTGCCGAATGCCCTTCTATGTTGCACTTTTTGAAGTCCAATTCGAGACGTGGAGTGTCATGGCTGGAGCTGCAATATTTGCTTTGCTGATGATCAAAAAGCTAATTCTTCTCCCATTGAGAGGTGCAGGAGTCAGAAATATGGGAAAGCTGGACTTATGTTTTAAGAACAAGAGTTTTTGGGGTTCAGGCAGATCTTATTGAATGATGGAGAGATCTGCATGTCCTCGTACATGAATCACAAAAAGTTGGCATGCAGGTTTGGCAAGCAATTGGAAAGACAAATGGAATATTGGCATTTATTGCAACAGGAATGCTGCATGAAAGTAGGAAAGTGTTACTGCAGTTGTACAAGGTATTAGTTAGACCGCATGTGGAGTACTGTGTACAGTTCTGGTTTCCTTACTTAAGAAAGGCTTTAATTGCATTGAAAACAATTTAGAGAAGGTTCACTTGACTGATTCCTGGGATGAAGGGATTCTTTTATGAGGAAAGATTGAGCAGGTTGGCTGTGTACCCATTGGAGTTTAGAAGAATGAGAGGTGATCTTATTGAAACATGTAAGATCTGGAGGGGACTTGACAGAATGGATGCTGAGAGGACGTTTCATCTTGTGGGAGTGACTAGAACTCGGGGACACAGTTTAAAAATTAGGGTTCTCCCATTTAAGACTGAGATAAGGAGAAATTTTTTCCCTCAGAGGGCCGTTGGTCTGTACGATTCCCTGCCCCAGAGAGCAATGCAGGTTCGATCATTGAGTATATTAACTACTGAGTTAGATGGAATTCTTGATTGACAAGGAAGTCAAAGGTAATGGGGGGCAGACAGGGAAGTGAAATTAAGGCCACAATCAGATCTTATTGAATGGCAGAGCAGGCTCGAGGGGCTGAGTGGCCTACTCCTGCTCCTAAGTCGTATGTTTTTCGTGGAGCAGGCCCAAGAAATGGTTATTGGTCTGCTCCTGCTCCTACTACTTATATTTTTGCAAAGGAATAATGTCCTCAAACCTGATGAATGGCGGCTACTGTTTGCATTTTCCCCACTGGAAACTTCAGCCGTGCCATTTCCAGCATTTGTGGTTTCTGAAGACTGTGCTAGACTTGGTGCACCGCATTGGGACAGACTTGGTGTGCCGTGTTGGGACAGACTTGGTGCATCGCATTGGTACAGACTTGGTGCATCGCATTGGTACAGACTTGGTGTGCCGTGTTGGGACAGACTCGGTGTGCTGTGTTGGGACAGACTCGGTGTGCTGTGTTGGGACAGACTTGGTGGGCTGTGTTGGGACAGACTTGGTGGGCTGTGTTGGGACAGACTTGGTGGGCTGTGTTGGGACAGACTTGGTGGGCTGTGTTGGGACAGACTTGGTGGGCTGTGCTGGGACAGACTTGGTGCACCGCATTGGGACAGACTTGGTGCACCGCATTGGGACAGACTTGGTGGGCTGTGTTGGGACAGACTTGGTGGGTTGTGTTGGGACAAACTTGGTGTGCCGTGTTGGGACAGACTTGGTGTGCCGTGTTGGGACAGACTTGGTGGGCGTGTTGGGACAGACTTGGTGGGCGGTGTTGGGACAGACTTGGTGGGCGTGTTGGGACAGACTTGGTGGGCGGTGTTGGGACAGACTTGGTGGGCGGTGTTGGGACAGACTTGGTGGGCGGTGTTGGGACAGACTTGGTGGGCGGTGTTGGGACAGACTTGGTGGGCCGTGTTGGGACAGACTTGGTGGGCCGTGTTGGGACAGACTTGGTGGGCCGTGTTGGGACAGACTTGGTGGGCGGTGTTGGGACAGACTTGGTGGGCGGTGTTGGGACAGACTTGGTGGGCGGTGTTGGGACAGACTTGGTGGGCGGTGTTGGGACAGACTTGGTGGGCGGTGTTGGGACAGACTTGGTGGGCGGTGTTGGGACAGACTTGGTGGGCGGTGTTGGGACAGACTTGGTGGGCGGTGTTGGGACAGACTTGGTGGGCGGTGTTGGGACAGACTTGGTGGGCGGTGTTGGGACAGACTTGGTGGGCGGTGTTGGGACAGACTTGGTGGGCGGTGTTGGGACAGACTTGGTGGGCGGTGTTGGGACAGACTTGGTGGGCGGTCTTGGGACAGACTTGGTGGGCGGTCTTGGGACAGACTTGGTGGGCGGTCTTGGGACAGACTCGGTGGGCGGTCTTGGGACAGACTCGGTGGGCTGTGTCGGGACAGACTCGGTGGGCTGTGTCGGGACAGACTCGGTGGGCTGTGTCGGGACAGACTCGGTGGGCTGTGTCGGGACAGACTCGGTGGGCTGTGTCGGGACAGACTCGGTGGGCTGTGTCGGGACAGACTCGGTGGGCTGTGTCGGGACAGACTCGGTGGGCTGTGTCGGGACAGACTCGGTGGGCTGTGTCGGGACAGACTCGGTGGGCTGTGTCGGGACAGACTCGGTGGGCTGTGTCGGGACAGACTCGGTGGGCTGTGTCGGGACAGACTCGGTGGGCTGTGTCGGGACAGACTCGGTGGGCTGTGTCGGGACAGACTCGGTGGGCTGTGTCGGGACAGACTCGGTGGGCTGTGTCGGGACAGACTCGGTGGGCTGTGTCGGGACAGACTCGGTGGGCTGTGTCGGGACAGACTCGGTGGGCTGTGTCGGGACAGACTCGGTGGGCTGTGTCGGGACAGACTCGGTGGGCTGTGTCGGGACAGACTCGGTGGGCTGTGTCGGGACAGACTCGGTGGGCTGTGTCGGGACAGACTCGGTGGGCTGTGTCGGGACAGACTCGGTGGGCTGTGTCGGGACAGACTCGGTGGGCTGTGTCGGGACAGACTCGGTGGGCTGTGTCGGGACAGCTGTTTCGTATTTTATTTTGTTTTTAACCTACTACTGACTATTGACCAGTGGAGGGTTTTATAACTATGATCAGATTACACTGGAGGGTCGACTGCAAACAAACATCCTCAAGTGGCCTCACAGAGGGCCATAAATCCTTGTTCTCATTAATAATGTGTTTGTAACAGCTCGTAAGGCTTCATTTTTCTTTCTGTTTCCTGTCATTATCTTTGCGCAGAGATTATTCTCTGCTGACCATATGTCCTTCCCTCCCCCACTCCTTAAAAGATTGGAAGCTCGGGAGCTGGATGCATGTATGAACTGTTTAAGGGCCTATTTGATGGAAGATCAAGTTAAAAACTAGCGCATTTGAAAAGTTTGTTTGCAATCTCTCTCTCTCTCTCTCGTTCCCTCTCTCTCTGCCGCAATGTCCTGTCCGCTTGGGAAATCGGGATTGGTGCTTGCAACCTGCGCCGCTTTTGTGAAATGTTTCTGTTCGTTCGCGCCCAGCAGAGAACTGAAAGGGGTCCTCAAAGCATCCAGGGGAGACTTCCTCGACACCAACGACAGGCATAAGGTGGTGGGGTCGAACCCCAGGCCTAGCCTGGTGGTGTTGAGAAGAGCATTGACGTTTTATTTACACATTTAAAATAACAAGGTAAAGCACAGCAGTTTCCGGCGCTGCACAAGTTTGCTGCTTAACTCCATTGCGCACCGGCGACGAGCGAGCGGACAAGGGAATGGTCACCTGATTCATCACCTGACCAGTCCATGACAAATCCCATGGCTTGGGTGTCACACGCCGGCAAGCTCGCACCTCGTGTCGCAAGCTGGACACTCGATGCCACAAGGCAGGGAGAACGGGGCCTGGACTCACTTCCCCACTGAAGTAGAATTCCCACCTGCCTTGCCCCCTTTTCCCTGTGGAATGTCTGGCCCATCCCCATTCAGATGCCTTTACTCCCTGACATGAGGGGGCCAACATTGGGCAGGATAGAGAGGGGCAAGCTGCACCCTGGCGGTGTTCACCAGCCTTGGAGCTGCCAGGGGAAATAAAATGGGGGGTTTCCTTCTCCGTTTCGCCCTTTCTTCCGGGGCTTTTACTTAGCAACACGGAGGCAACCATAGTAACAGCCCTCTCCCACCAACCGTTAAACACTAGATGCCTGAGACTCTGAGGTGGCCTTGGCGTGTCGTGTTCTACCAACGCAAACTCCGAGCTCTTTTGGAGGATGGACCTCCCATTGTTTGCACGTCACTCCCCTTGTGCCTGGTTGTATATTCGGGGTGGACGCAACTTGCCATACCAGACCTGCCCACAGGGGAACGGGAGGAGACATGGAGGTGGCATAGTCCATCCTGAGCAATCTTCTGACCTCCCCCCCATCACCCACCCTGGAAACCACCCTCAGGAGGGGGGTTAAATAATCTTGTGCGTGATCTTTCACTGAGCTGTGGGGCTCTTTATAGAGCCTTTGCAGCCTGCTCCTCCCCTCACCTTGGGCCCTATGCCCGCCGTTGGCTGTCTGCTTGCCTCGCACCCATTTTTTGCCAACACCGGGGGCAGAACGTTACGCTCGGCGTGCGGAAGTTCGCCCGAGTGTAAAATGACGTCGGGCGTGTGTCCTGATGCCAGCGCTGGAGTCGACTGCGCACCCGCTGATAATCGAAAGGCCTCTTAAGGCCGTTAACATGCTAATTAAATTCGTACCTCGTTAACATGCTAATTAAATTCACACCTACGCTGCCCATCCAACCTTTGGGTAATTCCCAAATTCCCAATTCCTTACAGTCGGCTAATTCCAACCTCATGGTTGGCGGGCTGGAGAAAAGGCTTTGTTGCCTTTACGTTTTTTTTTAGGAAACCTCATCCATGAGCAGGGTGAGGTTTCCTAAAGCAAATGAGCATTAAATAGACGCTTTTATTTTTGAATTAAAAACGTGCTCCAGCTCATGTGGCAGAGTCACACGAGGGGACATGTTTTTTTTTAATTTTTACTGTCTTTATTAATTTTATTTTATAAAAGAGATTCAATTTCCCTGAGGCACGGAGCTGCCTCAGGGTGACTGAAGCATCTTTCAGGCGCATGCGCGGACTCCGTGCTGGACCCGACTCCCCCCCCACCCCACCCACACAGGCAGCACTGCCGCTCACCATCCACGCAGGGCAGACCTTAATTGGCCCACCTGCGTGAAATCGCGGAGAGGAGCTGATCGCTCCCGCCTGCCCCCACCAAGGGCAAAATCCTGCCCCTGGTGTTCGGAATCTGAATGGTGCCAGGTGACTCCAGCCTTCATATTCGTATAGACATGCCGCCACTCCTTAAAGTCGTGCATCTCACATCTTCCACCTGGTCTAAATATGGCTGTTGTGAAGCGAATGGGGATCTTCTACGTCTGTTGACCAGATGCGTTCTCCGACATTCTTGGGTCCGGTTTCACGCCTAAGTGAAAACTGTGAGAAGGTATAGGAATGAACGAGCGGCAAACCCAATAGGGATTCGAAGGTTGCTGTCCACTGTCAGCTGTTGCGTACCTACAGTTTAACATTGAGGTGCCACTTCACACCGATCTGTCCCCTCAGCTTGAGTGAAACCTGAAGGGAGACAGCTCAGAGTTTAGTGCCAGCTGTTTCTGTAATCATGTGCGAATGGTGGTTGGGGGGTTGGAGGGGTGGGGGGGGGGGGGGGGGCGGGGAGATGGGGTTGGGGGAGGGGATGGGGGGTGCTGTTAAACATCAACAAATTGACATGCAAGTTTTATGAACAATAGGCCCCTGTTTAGCACTTGGAAAATAATGGTGACCGGTTGCTCTAATATTGTGGCTAACTCTCCGAGCAAAACGTCAAAGTGGACTTGCTAAAGCCGGCAGAGAAGGAGAAACACATAGTTGTTCATAAACCCAACAAGAAACTCAAGAGAATCTTTTTCACTCAGAGTGGTTTGATGTGGAACTTGCTACCACGAGGAGTAGGTGAGTCGAATAGCACAGTTAGAGTTAAGAGAAAGCTTGATAAGCACAAGAGGGAGATGGGAATAGAAGACAGCAAGCGATTAGGAAGGCAAATAGAATATTGTCGTTTAATGCAAAAGAAATGAAATATAAAAGTAGGGATGTTTTGTTACAGTTGTACAGGGTATTGGTGAGGCCGTACCTAGGGTGCTGTGTACGTAGTTTTGGTCTTTTTACTAAGAAAGGATATAATTGAAGCAGTTCAGAGGAGGTTCACTTGACTGATTCCGGTGATGAAAGGGCTACCTTACGGGCAAAGGTTGGACAGATTGGACCCGTATCTGTTGGAGTTTGGAAGAATGAGAGGTGATCTTATTGAAACATATGAGACCCTGAGGGGACTTGACAGGGTGGAATCTGAAAGGATGTTTCCCCGTGTGGGTGAATCTAGAACTGGAGGACACAGTTGGAAAATAAAGGCTCTCCCGTTTAAGATGGAGGTGAGGAGAAAAACTTTACTTTCTCGGAGGGTTGTTAGCATGTGGAATTCTCTTCCCTAGCGAGCAGTGGAGGCTGGCTATTGAATATATTCAAGGCTGAGTCTGGTAGATTCTGGATTGACAAGGGAGTCAAAGCGTATAGGGGTGGAGATGATAATGGGAATCAAGGCTACAATCAGAAGAGCCATGATTTTATCAAATGGTGGAGCAGGCTTGAGGGGCCGAATGGCCTACTCTGACTCCAAATTCGTATTCACATTAAGATGTGCCGATTGGGTTAGATGAGGAGGGATGGGAGCAGGCTGATTTGGAACATAAATACTGGCTTGGACCAGGTGGAGTGAATGTGCTGTAAACACCACGCAAGTTGGGTCTTTGCGGCTTTGATCTTAATGAATTCAATAAGTTTCATTTAGTATTGCTTCCAGGTGCAGGAAACCCATACATTGGGGCTGATAAAGGGAGAGTTTCCTCTGTTCCAGTGAATTTAAGAAAATTTGCACCTTTTTTTTTATTCATTCACAGGATGTGAGCATCGCTGGCTGGGCCAGCATTTGTCACCCATCCCTAATTGCCTTTGAAAAGATGGTGGTGAGCAGGTTTCTTGAACCTCTGCAGTCCATCTATTGTAGGAACACCCACAGTGCTGTTAGGAAGGGAGTTCCAGGATTTTGGCCCAGAGACAGTGAAGGAACAGCGATATATTTCCAAGTCAGGATGATGAGTGACTTGGAAGGGAACCTCCAGGTGGTGGTGTTCCCATCTATCTGCTACCCTTGTCCTTCTTGGTAGCGGTCAGAGGTTTGGACGGTGCTGTCGAAGGAGCCTTGGTAAGTTCCTGCAGCGCCTCCTGTAGATTGTACACCCTGCTGCTACTGTGCTTCTGTGGTAGAGGGGGGTGAATGTTTGTGGATGTGGTGCCAATCAAGTGGACTGCTTTGCCCTGGATGGTGTCAAGCTTCTTGAGTGTTGTGGGAGCTGCACTCATCCAGGTAAGTGGGGAGTGTTCCATCACACTCCTGACTTGTGCCTTGTAGATGTTGGACAGGCTTTGGGGAGTCAGGAGGCGAGTTACTCACCACAGCATTCCCAGCAACTGACCTGTTCTTGTAGCCACAATCATTTATAAGGCCGGTCCAATTGAGTTTCTGGTCAATGGTAACCTCCAGGATGTGGATAATGGAGGATTCAGCTATGGTAATGTCATTGAATGTTAAGGGGAGATAGTTAGATTCTATCTTCTTGGAGATAGCCATTGCCTGCCATATAAGTGCCATGAATGTTACTTGCCACTTATCAGCCCAAGGCTGGATATTGTCCAGGTTTTGCTGCAAATGTACAGGGACTGCTTCAGTATGAGGAGTCATGAATGGTGTTGAACATTGTGCAATCATCAGTGAACACCCCCACTTCTGACCTTATGATGGAGCAGCTGAAGATGGTTGGGCCGAGGACACTAACCTGAGGAACTCCTGCAGCGTTGGCCGGGAGCTGAGATGACTGATCTCCAACAGCCACAACCATCTTCCTTTGTGCTCGGTATGACTCCAATCATGTGGAGAGGTTCCCCCGATTCCCACTGACTCCAGTTTTGCTAGGGCACCTTAATGTCACAAGGTTAATCAAAATGGTCCATGCTACTGATTTTGACTGAATTTCAAATCATTTATAATTTATTTGAAAACTATCAGCAGAATTTCACAGTTGGGCCTGACACACCGGAACCTAAAATGACATCAAACGTGCGTCCCCAATGTTATCGTATTGTCTCGCGATAATTGAAAGGCCTATCAAGGCTCCATAACTGGGTAATTACCCTTAGCTTCATGCTGCCCATCCAATGTCCAACCTAGCGGTTGACGGGCAGGCGAAATGGCCAAGCGGCCTTTGCGTTTTTTAAGACACCTCACCCACGAGCTGGCAATCCACGCTGGGCAGGCCTCAGTTGGCTCGCTCGCAGTGCCGAGGCGAGCACTGGGCGTCTGTCAGCTCCCCAAGCATTCCCACCGAGCCCGCCCTGACCAAACTAAAACCCTGGCCTATGTGAACTTTGCTTACGTCACCCGTGTCCCTGCCGCGGTGCGATTCTGATGTGCGGTTTGCATGGGCTGGAGACACAGCCTGGGGCAGGTTGTGACCCGGCTTAGAGGCATGGGGGGTGTCGCACATGGGCCCTGAGGCTCATTAGAGATCTTCAGGCACACTGGTCGGCCTCACATGAGGACTCGAAACGTCACCTTTGCTCTTCTCCACCGACGCTGCCGGACCTGCTGAGTTTTTCCAGGTATTTTTGTTTTTGTTTTTGCTTTGGCCTCACACGGTTTGACCCAATGGAAGAACTTTACATGCCCGTTGAACGAGACCTCTTGGCGAAATGGCAGCCCATTTTGTTGCTTTATCAAATTACCCTAATGAGCAGGGCAGCCTTAAAGTAAAGACTGAGTGAAATGTAGCCCCCGCCCCCCCCACTTCACCCCACCCCACCTCCCCGCTATTAATTTAGCTCAAGGAAACATCAATTGCATTGAAGTGAGCCCCGCTTTGTCACACAGTTGAACAGGACCCGCTAACGATTACGAAGTAACATGCCATATTTAGCCATCTTAAACAATGGCTTGTGACAGGAAGATGTGTTAAAACGCAGATGGGTTGGATTCAGACTTGTGATTAATGTTGTTATTATGACAGCTGGTTTTGTATCCTGATGTATGATTACAAGTAAGTATCACTTCCGGCAAAGTTACACTATACTTTGTTCCATGTGCAGTTGAAGCAGTTCACACACTATTATTCTGTTTACATTCTCCCAACCGCTGGATGAGACCACAGAAATGGTGAGCGTGTGGGTGGCCCTGGAATCGGTTGACAAAAAGCTGTTTGGAAGGGAGGTTTTGTTTGATTTGGATCACCACTCACCTAATGGGATAAACTAGGACTTTGTTTTAGTTCTTCTGTTCTCTAAACAAAAGGGGTAATTTTTTTTTTTTAAAAAACTGTGTTGCAGCGTAACTAATAATAATCCTACTAAGAATTTGGTAACATTAACAGTAATTAATTATGCTTCTAACTCACTTGCTGTGGGCCAACTGTGGAACCCTTTATCTGGGTGGCTGAGTCTTGTGTTAAGAGTGAGGTTTAAAAAAAAAAATTTCCTAGGCCCAAAAGCTAAATTTCCAGTGATTATAGGCACCATAGTCGTTGGTGTATAAGTCCACCCTTGAAACCTTAAAAAAATTCCTCCAAAGATGGGAGTCAACTTATATAGGCTGAGTAGGAAAGCGAATCACCGACGTTGGTGTAGGCGGCAGCCATCTTGAATTGGCATCCGACGAGAAGAGTGGCCGTGTCTAAAACTCGGGCGCACCTTCCCGACACAGGCTGCATCACCTGCTTGATCCCTTTTTGCGTTCGGTTATATGGCACCGGCAAGTAAAACGTTCATTTACATGGTGGAAATTTGAGGCTGACTACAAGTGGAAACAAAGGAGGTCGTGGCTGAAAAGGGGGGCGGGGAGCGGCGGTTGGGGGGGGGGGGGTCAACTTTATATGCCAAGTTATAGGCAAAAACGTGGGGCAGGATTTTGCCCTTGGTGGGAGCGCTTGGCGGGGGGGAGTGGGAAGCCGCCCGCAATCGGCTCCTCACCGCGATTTCACCCGTACGGGCCAGTTAAGGCCCGCCCTGCGTGGATCGCGAGCGGCAGCACCAAGCGCTGCCGGTGCGGGATAGGAGGAGGAGGTTAAAGCCGTGCCGCGCGAGACAGAGCTCTTCAACCTCCCTGAGGCACTTTTTTTTTAACAAAAAAATTAATAAAGACGGTAAAAAAATGTAATAAAACATGTCCCCTCATGGGGGCTCTGTCACATGAGATGGGACCCTGTTTGTAATTCCAAAATAAAGTTTTTATTTAGTGTTTATTTGCTTTGGGAAAACTCATCCCGCCCGTGGATGAGGTTTCCTAAAAAAAAGTGTGAAGGCCGCTTGCCCTTTTCGCCTTCCCGCCAGCCCAAAGCTTGGACGGGCAGCATAGATTTGAATTGAATTAGATTGTGAGTGGCCTCAATAGGCCTTTCAATTATCGGCGGGTGCGTAGCGGACTCCGGCGTCATCACACATCATTTTACACTCAGGCGTGTCGGGCACACGCCCTCACACGGGGCATAATATTCTGCCCATGATTTTTGGGGCCTCAAAAATGCGGTTGTCTTATATGCCAGGTAAGCGTATACGCCGTGATTTGCAGTATCCACGATGCACTGTGGTCCCTGTGCAGTTAAAAAAATATATTTATTCATTTGTGGGATGTGATCTCTCTGGCTAGACCAGCATTTGTTGCCCATCCCTAGTTGCCCTTGAGAAGGTGGTGGTGAGCCGCCTTCTTGAACCCATGCAGTCCGTGTGGTGCAGGTACACCCACAGCGCTGTTAGGGAGGGAGTTCCAGGATTTTGGATCCAGGAACCGTGAAGGTGGGTCTGTTACAGGCAGGGACAGGAGAATTTATAATGGAGAATAGGGAAGTGGCAGAGAAGCTAAATAATTACTTTGTGTCTGTTTTCACTGAGAAAGAAACAAAAAAGCTCCCAGAAATAACAGAGAACCAAGAGACAAGCGGGAATGAGGAACTTAAAGAAATTAGTATTCGTAAAAAAAGTGGTATTGGAGAAATTAATGGGACTGAAAGTTGATGAATACTTGGGACCCAATGATCTAGAGTGTTGAAGGAGGTGGCTATAGAGGTAGTGGAAGCATTGGTGGTTATCTTTGAACATTCCAGAGAGTCTGCAATGGTGACTGCAGATTGGAAAGTTGCACTAACCCCACTATTTCAGAAAGGAGGGAGAGAGAAAATGGGGACCTACAGACCTGTTAGCCTGGCATCAATTGTAAGGAAAATACTAGAATCTATCATAGAGGTTCTGATAGCTGGACACTTAGAAAATGGCAACATTGGGCAGAGTCAACATAGGTTTATGAAAGGGAAATGATGCCTGGCAAACCTGTTGGAGTTTTTTGAGGGTGTAACGAGCAAAATAGATAAGGGGGAGCCGGTGGATGTGGTGGATTTGGATTTTTAGAAGGTCCCACACAGGAGGTCAGTAAGCAAGATTAGAGCGCATGGGATAGGGGGGTAATGTACTGGCTTGGATTGAGGATTGGTTAATGGATAGAAAACAGAGAGTAGGAGTAAATGGGTCATTCTCAGGTTGGCAGGATGTGACTAGTGGAGTACCGCAAGAATCAGTGCTTGGGCCCAGGCTGTTCACAATCTATATCAAATGTAATATTTCCAAGTTTACAGATGACACAAAACTAGGTGGGAATGTGTGTTGTGAGGAGGATGCAAAGAGGCTTCAAGGGGACTTGGACAGGCTAAGTGAGTGGGCAAGAGCATGGCAGATGAAATATAATGTGGATAAGTGTGTGGTCATCCACTTTGGTAGGAGGAGCAGATGTGAAGTGTTAATGTCCAAAGGGGCCTGGGTGTCCTTGTTCATAAGTCTCTGAAAGGTAGCATGCAGGTACAGCAAGCAATTAGGATAATAAGTGGTATGTTGGCCTTTATTGCAAGGGACTTTGAGAACAGGAGTGAAGATGTCTTGCTTCAGTTGTACAGAGCCTTGGTTACACCACACCTGGAGTATGGTGTACAGTTTTGGCCTCCTTACCTAAGGAAGGATGTACTTGCCATGGAGGGATGCAACAGAAGTTTACCAGGCTAAATTGTGGAATGACTGGACTGTCCTATGAGGAAATATTGAGGAGACTAGGCAGAATTTAGAAGAATGAGAGGTAATCTCATTGAAACTTACAAAATTCTTACAGGGCATGACAGGGTAGATGCTCGAAGGATGTTTCCCCAAGCTGGGAGTTGAACCAGAGGGCACAGTCTCAGAATAAAGGGTAGGCCATTTATGACTGAGATGAGGAGGAATTTCTTCACTCAGAGGATGGTGAACCTTTGGAATTCTCTACTCCAGAGGGCTTGGATATGTTGAAGACAGAGATTGATAGATTTCTAGGATATGGGGATAATGTGGAAAAATGATGTTGAGGTAGATGATCAGCTATGATCTAGTTGTATGGTGGAGCAGGCTCGAAGGGCCGAATGGCCTACTCCTGCCACTATGTTCCTGTAGTTCCAAGTCAGTAACTTGGAGGAGAACTTCTAGGCAATGGTGTTTCCATGCATCTGCTGCCCTTGTCCTTCTAGGCGGTAGAGGTCGTGCGTTTGGAAGGTGCTGTCTAAGGAGCCTTGGTGAGTTGCTGCAGTGCATCTTGTAGATGGTACACACTGCTGCCGCTGTGTGTCTGTGGTGGAGGGAGCGATTGTTACCTTAGTTAATAAGCATGCATTTAGGAAATAAACTTTGAGGAGAGACAAACGATGCTAGAATCTAGAATGCACTGCTTGAAAGGGTGGTAAAAGCAGATACAATAGTAACTTTCAAAAAGAGAATTGGTCCAATATTGAAGCTGAAGACATTGCAAGTATGGGGAAACAGCAGAAGGAGTGGGAAAATCGGATAGCTCTTTCAAAGAGCTGGCACAGGCATGATGGGCTGAATGGCCTCCTGCAATGCTGCATCATTCTATGTCTAAATTATTTCATTTCACTGATTCATTGGTGTGATCTCTGCAAAGGCTGGTCAGCTTTTACAGGTGAACACGTCCCCATTTTGCACGCGTTAATTTTGTTCGGTTTTGGCAGCGAGACGATTGGTCACTGTCGAAATGCGTCTGCTGCGAGGCTGCCTTCGTTTGCAGCTTAAACGCTCATGGGTGGAGAGGAAGAATGCTAACTGCGCGGCCACACATGGGCCTGATCTTCAAGCTCCCCCACCGGCGGGATGTTTAGGAGGGGGAAGCAAGAAATAGGATGAATGGGCCTCCTGCTGAGTTCCCACCCGCTCCGGCCTTTCAGTGATTTCAAGGCCTTGGACAGGTCACCCGCCCTCACCCCCATTGAGGCCCTATCTTGGCCACTTAAGGGCCATTTCCCACCCAGCCTCAATTTTTAGGCTGGCGGGAGGATTTCCCATGTATGGAGGAAGCCCAAAAATGATTGGATTTCGACCTCTGGCGGGGGTGGGGGGGAATGAGGTGAGTGCCTCCATCAGAAGCCCCCTTGTAACTTCAGGCACCTTCTCCCCCCCCATGTTAAGGTCCTGTGGCCACGGGACCTCCCCTCCTCCGCCGAATCTCCCACAGCACCCCAAACCCCCTACTACCCATCCCCCAGGCCTTCCCTACCCTCCCTGGGGACCCCAAAAACTAATCTTTCCATCCACTCCTGGGATTCAGGTTCCGTCGTCTTCATGAAGTTTCTCTTCCATCTGCTGCGGCTCTGTCGGATTGGCCGGCAGCCCTCTAAGGTGGGACTTCCTCCCGAGTGAGGGGCAGAAGCGTGGAATGGCTGCAGGGCAGGCAGAGTCGGAGGGGGATGTGTTCCCTGCCAACTCTTCAGCTGGCAGCATGGGAAAACCCCCGCTCCCCAAAATATCCTGGCCATGAAATTTAAACGCAGTTGCCATTAATATCTGTATATTCAATATGCTGATGCGAACAAATGGTAGTGTTCTGGTGTATCCACTCATTAGACAGGAGGGTCAAATCCGTTTCCTTCCAAACTTCCAGGGTCCATGAAATTTAGAGATGATGGACCAGCCCATCTATAGATTAGTTTGCACCTTTTGTCTGTCTGGACCGTTTTGATTGGCCAGTTTAAGGGGCGCACCTGTTGGTAGGCAGTGCCCAGGTACACCCGGTACCTGAGTGTTACGAGAAACCTTAAAAATATCTAATTATCCCACTGCCATCCCCCAGGTACACAGCTGTAGAGTTATACAGAACGTAAAGCACCCTGCAAGGCGGGCCAGGGAGAGGCGGGGTGACGAGAGAGGTGGAAGCTGTGCGGGCATGGCATTTGGAGGGTAGGGGGGTTAACGTGGGGTTTAGAATGGAGGATGAGATGGAGCATGGGAAGAAGAGGGTGGGATTGTGGCTAGGATGGGGATGATATGAGGGGGATGAAGAGAATGAGCTGGGTATGGAATGAGAAGGACGGCTTGGGATGCAGATTTAAAGAAGTACTGTTGCGGTAAACATACTAATTTCATCACACATATTTTGTGGGCTTCTGCTAATACGGTATACTAACAAACGTGAGCTAGTTACCTATGGTGCCAGAGCTGAACTGCCTTGGGTTTTGGAAAGGGTTTGTACATGACCCACAGGCTAGAGCTTAGACATCCCTGCTGTCGATCAGAGAAC
Source organism: Carcharodon carcharias (assembly GCF_017639515.1). Taxonomy (NCBI): domain Eukaryota; kingdom Metazoa; phylum Chordata; class Chondrichthyes; order Lamniformes; family Lamnidae; genus Carcharodon; species Carcharodon carcharias. The sequence goes on from NC_054468.1 coordinate 221,487,747, forward strand.
TATCCACTTTGTCAGCTCATTAGTGTTGAACAGAACCCATTGGAGGCCACCAAAGAACATGCCAGTTACACTGTGGGTTCCTGTTTGAGCAAGTAACTCAGACTGGTTATTCAGTGAGTTTTGTCACAATTGGAAGTAAAGCGATTTCTATCTTGTGTCAATGAGTCATTTATCTGAGGTTGATATTTGCTTTATATGAGTTTGATGTTCCATTGCCAGTGGGTTTGCTGATGTTTCTTACTCCCGACTGTTTATGGATGACAGGGTAGCATTGTGTAGAATACAGGGAGGAATTTTACCTTAAAAAAAATGAGTGTATTTTGGGGGGGTGAGAGGTTAAAGGTTTAAAATCAGACTCCCAAACCAAACCCACCCCCAACTCACCCACTTCCAGCTTTAACTGAGTGGAAAGATGAGCGGGCAACCAACCTGCTGCAAGGAGGCTTTTTTCCTATTCTTTTGATGGGACATGGGCGTCACTGGCCAAACTAGCATTTTTATTGCCCATCCTTAATTGCCCTCTAGAAGCTGGTGGTAAGCTTCCTTCTTCAACCGCTGCAGTCCAAGTGTTGTAGGTACTCCCACAGGTGTTTGGAAGTTGGTTCTGTGATTTTGACCCAGCGACAGTGAAGGAACGATGATATATTTCAAAGTCAGGATGATGTGAGGCTTGGAGAGGAACTTGCAGGTGGTGGTGTTCCCATGTGTCTGCTGTCCTTGTCCTTCTAGGTGGTAGCGGCCACAGGTTTGGAAGGTGCTGTCGAAGAAGCCTTGCTTAGTTGCTGCAGAGCATCTTGTAGATGGTACACACAGCTGCCACTCTGCATCGGTAACGGAGGGGGTGAATGTTTGTGAATGTGGTGCCAATCAAGCGAACTGCTTTGTCCTGGACGGTGTCAAGCTTCTTGAGTGTTGAGCCAGGCGAGTGGAGATTATTTCATCATACTCCTGACTTGTGCCTTGTAGGTGGTGGACAGGCTTTTGGTCAGTAAGGAAGTGAGTTACTCACTGCAGAATTCCCAGCCCCTGATCTGACCTTGTTGCCACAGTATTTATATGGCTGGTCCAGTTCAGTTTCTGGTCAATGGTGACCTGCCCAAGATGTTGTTAGTGGAGGATTCAACAATGGTAATGCCATTGAATGTCAAGGAGAGATGGCACTTTAACTATGTTACTGAAGCTGTGAGCTTCATTTCTGTTCAGCTTTTCATCACTTAAACACTGTTGGTTAGTATTCCAGAGTCTTTGCAAACTCAACAGCTCCATCTGGGTGATGACTTGATGGATCCAGTAGGTGAGCGCCTTTGCCCTGATCTCCTGAGTTGAGTGTCCCAGACTGAGGAACCCCCGCCCCAGTCCAGCACCTCCCTCTCCCCTGCCCCCACAGCCTTCCCCACGCGGTCTCCAATCCCCGTCCCACCCAATTGCCCTGTACCCAAGGCCTCCGACCTCCGACCCCAGGCCTTCAACCTGCTCTCCAGCCACCCCTCCCCCACTGCACCACTTCCAGGGTTCCGCCTGGCTCTCTGATCTACTGCTCCCCGAAGGTCAGGTAAGGACAAGTCCAAGCCACATTCACTGTTCTATTTCCACTAAACGAAAACATGTAATTTTAAAATTCATACCGATTTGAATTTTTAAAGAATGCGTCCATTATTGACACTGTGCCAATGTGGCATCAATAATATGGAAGACTGCGCTGTTAGAAATTGTGAATGCAACTTATTGCCCAGTCCTGACCTCCACAGACGGTGCAGCATCCCACGATCTCCCTTCACTGCCATGTCTGTGAGCGGCTGCACCATAGCTATCCTGCCTGGTTGTATCTCAGTCTTTGCAATAAAGCAGCTGCACCCAGCCAAGATGTAGCCCCATCCCCACCGCACTAGGCGTGACCCGCTCACATATACACGGTACTGTATCTCCAGTAAACCGCAAACCAACCTCATTCTGGCTCATCAGCCCTGTCCTTCCACCAGTCAATCTGCTCCCAGCCCAGTCCCTCCACCACATCAGTCAGAGGCTGGTCAAACCACCAGCTTCCTTTTGCATCGCTTAGAGAATACTGATTAAATAGCTTGGCAGCATTTGCTGGCTCCTCTTGTGCTGGGCACTAAAATAAACAAGACTTTATTCACCATCACACAGGCTTTTCTTGTCACCCAGTGTGCACAGCGAGTCTGTCCCTCAGTGGGGAGCAATTGCTCAAGCTATTCTAGCCCAAATCCAGAGCATGGTGGTAGCCGTCCGTTAAATATTCATGCTGAGAGTGAATTAGGGATGTGTGAAATGAGAGCAGCAGTGGAAGGGGATTCCTAGCACGGTTCAGAGTGCGGGCAGCCTTCTCCTGTGGTGTGAGCAGGAGTCTGGCTTTCTTCCTGGAGGCTTGAGGTAACGTGGGCTTTCCTTTTTGTTCACACAGGTGACATGCAACTGTTTCACCATCAGCGACGGGGAGATGCAAGAGATTGGTGTTGGCCTCTATCCCAGGTACAGTGGCTGGACTCTCAGCAAACCTGCAGCTCATGCTGTATAAAGCCCTGTTGCTCAACTTTGACTTCTTAATGTTTAATTTGCTCTTTTTTTTTAAAAAAAAAACCGATTTCTCCAACCCTGGCTGCCGGCGGTTCTGCAAATTAAAACATTTTTTCTCCCCCCCAAAAGTGTACTCCTTCACATTTCTCTGCAATTTGCTCCCCTCCAGGCACTATATAAATGCAAGTTCTTGTTGGGATGATCTGCATCCTCTGCTTATCTGGCCACCCTGCTTAACCTGCCCATGTCATTAGAATCATTCAGCAGGCCGTTTGGCCCATCACGGCTGTGCCAGAAAGAGCTATCCAATCAGTTCCACTGCCCCGAAGTAGGCATCATGTACGAATGTAAGTGAGATGTTGAAGTCCAGGGCATTTTGTCAAAACTTTCTTTTTTAAAGTGCTTTCAGATTTAAGCCTACACTGCTCAAGGCAGCTGACAATCAGGGTGAAGTCGATTCAACATGGTCAATGCAGCCTGTCTGAGATAGATTGTGAAAAAAAAATGTTTTTAAGCAAAAATATAACTTTACTAAACATGTTGTCTGGAAATTTCCAGCATTCTTCCTCATATTTTGCCATTTTGGTGTCATCAGCATACTTTGGTGTAATTCCTCTTGCGTCTCACATCCAAATGATTTCTTTAAATGGAAGACAAAAGAAGCATCGATCGCTGGGGTCAGCACAGCCTAGGTTGAGCCAACACCTGCTTACGCCTGCCCTTTGCTTTCTATCTTGTTTCTCTCCTTCCTTTAATACCGAGGGCCGTAAGCAGTCGCTGATTTAAAAACTCCCCAGTGTCCGTCTCTGTGCTACAGCTCTCCATAAACTCTCCCTCCCCTCCCAATAGAGTGCTAAACTCTTTCAGTCCACACCTATCTCTGAAACCTCCAGCCTGTTTCTGACTGAATCTTTAGCCTCCCTCCTTGTCGGAGGAGGTATTGGCTCTGCCCTCACTTTTACTTGGAGTCTGTTCCACTTATCCACCGCTTGGCGGGGCACAGACAAGTTTTCTCTCGTGTTTATTTTTTGCTTAAGGCTCTTAAAACCCGTGCACTCTTGTTCTGTCAAGTTGGCCAATTAGCTTGTTTACACCTATGTTATTTATAGCTCTCAGCATTTTCGCAAACCCTTCAATTTTCTTTTCTCTGATTAAAAGCTAGCTCCAACCATCCCAGCTTCTCTCTAAAAGCTTAGCTGTCCACAGGCCTAGCATGAACCTGGTTATTCTCCCCTGAGCTCTCTCCAGCGTGTCACTGCGTGGGTGTAGGGTGCAGGGCTTTTTACCTCCATCTTATGCTCACTGGTGCAGGGACACAGGTGGCCCTCCTTCAATGAATGAAGATGTACCAAGGTCATGTAGAAACTGCTGCTGTTGTGTTTTCCATATGTCACCCGAGTACAACGCCTGCAAGTGTTTAGAACAAGCTGTGTTTATACAACACCCTCAACTTGACTATAGGTCCACGGGCCCTTCCAAGCTTAAAACGTACACCTTGCTCAATGGCTGAGGGGACTTATTCACGGGAGTGATAGAAGGACATATAATAAGAATAAGAACTAGTAGCAGGATTGGCCGTTTGGACCCTTAAGCCTACTCCGCCATTCAATAATATTGTGGCTGATCCGATTGTGGCCTTAACTCTACTCTGGTGGGGGCGCTGGGATCGATCATTTGTTCAGCAGGTGGAGGGGGTTATTTATAACTGCTGGATTTGCCTTGAACAAAACCCTAGATCTACCTTCTTACAGGCTGTCGTTGTCCCAGCAATCGGAGCTCAGTCAACAGATGATTAGGGCCTCGCGCATCAACAGGGAAAAAAAAACACGAGCATTTAAAATGGCCTCGCAACTGTCCAACCTCAGTCCAAGCTCCATGGCCGCCATTGCTCACGGCCTCAAAATCTCACCCTGTGACACTATTCGGGGTCGTGACCCACACTTTTGGAACCCTTGATGTACGGTGTCTGGAAGTCCTCTAATCTGTTGCTTAATATCGACGTACACATAAACCCAATCTAGAAAAACAAATCACTGAAGTCACTTCAAGAAACGGGAGGTATTACTAAAGGAGATAAAGTTGAATCTTTTATAAGCGTGAGTATTAAAACTGTGTAACATTTACACTCAACGATTTGTCTAAAGTGATGGGTTTTTTTTTTGGAAAGCAGAGGTGTGTGTTTGCTTCTCTGTTGGACTAAGCTGGCTCTGTCAAAGCCCTTACTAAAAAGCAGGTTGGGCAAGCATCCAGCATAGGCGAGAGAATGTCTATGTAAGGAGTAACATGAGCTGCAGGAGACGTGCCAAAGTGCAGCCGAGGTGAACTGGCTGGGCCACCAGAGTGGAGCTCTCTCCTCTCCCTCTCTCTCTCTCTCCGGCTGAGAGCCAGGGGCAGCCTTACCAGGCCAGCATCTTGCAAATCAGTCAGTGGTAAAACTGAGCGAGGGTAGCAGTTTCCTGGGAGGGCTTGCAAATTGACAAAAGAATGTTGGCAACTGGAGGCACTTTAGCACGGAAGGTGAATGTGGACGACTGAACAGTGCATCCTGTCGTGACAGGGTTGGGAAGTGATCAGCGCTTGTGCAAGTGCTGTGTTTTCCAAGAGAAATAATCATCCTTTGACACGCAATGGGGTTTGTGTGGAGGCAGGGGAGGTGCTGGGTTTTGGTGGGGGAGGGCGGTGAATTTGGCCACTGCCAGGAACTAAAAATGGTCTGGCAGCAAGTGGACAGCCAACGGTACCTTGCGGCTGAGGACCTTAGCCCTTGTGAAAGAGGCTGAAGATTTGCTACCAGCCCATGTTGGACCACGACTATTGACCAATTTCACCCCCTGGATATTCTGTGTGCGAAGGCCCCAGACTCTCTGAAGAGATGGCCCTCCCTCTTGTTACATTACCCCCACAGCTTAGTGATGGACACTCAAATGCAAATAAGGTCCAGGCATTCAATACTTCAAGCCGCAGAATCAAATTGAAAGATCAGTCTACAACTTGGATATTTTTATTTATTTTTTGTTGCTTCACAATGCCTTTTTTATTTATTTTGGATTTCCCAAACCACATAGCACCCCAAGATGGACGGCCTGTAAGTGATCTGTTCGCAAACCTTGCACACTTTACTCTGAGTGCTGTCGATTGGCGGTGGGGAATGTACTCTCAGGCCCAGATTTTCAGAGTTGTGGAGACTCCATGACACATCCAAAATGGCGCCGGGAACTGGTCGCCATTTCCGATAGATTCTGTATGGGCCGGCAGGGGAATGGGGGTGGGTTGTGACTCTCACGTGAGGAAAGCCGAACCCAGCAGAGCCATTTGAACTCAGTGCCAAGTTCAAGCAGACCCTTCCTCACAAAGCAAGAGCCTTAACCCGCAGTGTGGGAGTCACGATTTTTTTGAGTCAATGTAAATTTTTTTTAATGGGATGTGGGCATCGCTGGCTGGGCCAGCATTTATTACCCATCCCTAATTGTCCTTGAGAAGGTGGTAGCGAGCCACCTTCTAAAACCGCTGCAGTCCATGTGGTGTAGGTAGACCCACAGTGCTGTTAGGGAGGGAGTTCCAGGATTTTGACCCAGCGACAGTGAAGGAACGGCAATACATTTCCAAGTGGCTTGGAGGGGAACTTGCAGGTGGTGGTGTTCCCATTTACCTGCTGCCCTTGCCCTTCTAGGTGGTTGTGGGTTTGGAAGGTGCTGCCTAAGGAGGCTTGGTGAATTCCTGCAGTGCATCTTGTAGATGGTACACACTGCTGCCACTGTGTGTCGGTGATGGAGGGAGTGAATGTTTGTGGATGTGGTGCTAATCAAGTGGGCTGCTTTGTCCTGGATGGTGTCCAGCTTCTTCAGTTTTGTTGGAGCTTCACACATCCAGGCAAATGGGGGAGTATTCCATCACACTTCTGACTTGTGCCTTGTAGATGATGAAGAGGCTTTGGGGAGTCAGGTGGTGAGTTGCTTGCTGCAGGATTCCTAACCTCTGACCTGATCTTGTAGCCACAGTATTTATATGGCTAGCCCAGTTCAGTTTCTGGTTATTGGTAACCCCCAAGATGTTGATAGGAAGGGACTCAACAATGGTAATGCCATTGAATGTCAAGGGATGATGGTTGGATTCTCTCTTGATTGGAGATGGTCATTTCATTGCGTGGGACAAATGTTACTTGCCACTTGTCAGCCCAAACCTAGATATTGTCCAGGTCTTTCTGCATTTGTACATGGACTGCTTCAGTATCTGAAGAGAATGCTTGTGGAGGGTAGATAGGGTCTGTGGGACTGTCAAGCAGTCAAGTTATTTAAAACCCCTTTAAATTAAAAAAAAACAGCTTGCCTGTGTCAGTGAATTGAAGATGGAATTGAATCTGTGCTTCCAGTTTCAATAGATATTGACAAAACCCTAAATGTTATCATTATAGCGCTTTCCATAACCTATCAGTATCACAGTGTGGGGGTGGGGGGACTGTAAATTCACAGTTTGATTGCCAGCTGCAAAAAGTTATTAAAGGATGAGCTGTCTTTAATGTTCGTTTATGAATACAAATGTTTGTTTTTATAAGGGAGTAAGCACTTTGAGGGATTTAAATATACTGAATGGACTTTCATGAATGAGGGTTATTTTTATTTAGCCAGCACTGTAATAAATAGTTAGAACTTTATATTATTCCATCTCAGAATGGCTTCTGAGGTCTGTCCATGGTGGATATCGGGTGAGTTGACATGGAGGGCATAAGATGGTGAGTGGGGTGGTCGTGGATTGGCATGTGTTTGCACAGGGACTATAGGTGCCATGGGGATGAGTGGGGAGTGATGAGTTAGCACTAAGTTGGCATAGGGGTCAGAAGGGGCCAAGGAGATCAGTGTGTGGCATAGGTTGGCATGGAGGGACTATTGGGAGTGAGTGAGGGGCATGGGTTAGCATGGATGGGGCATGAAGAGAGGGAGGGCTAGAGGACCTAATATTTAACAGCACAGCTGGGCTAAAGTCCCAGAGAACAGAGGTGGGCCTTTTAGTCCGCCAGCCTCAGCACTCGGCAACCTCCTGTGACTGGGGAACGAAGATCCCACCATTTGGGGCACTTTATCCCGAGACAGATGTGGTGAGCCGAAAATTTCCTGACCCTGTGCACCCGCCTGGAAATGAAAATCCAGGCCTGAGAGGACTTACCCTGCAACTTGACCCCACCCCCAAAGACCCGGCATTTGCCTGTCTCTGACAGTGTAGCCGAGACTGGGGACTCGCCAAGCAGATGAGCACAGACACAGGCCTGCGTTTCATCTCCCCTTTGCTGGAGTTCAGGGTGAGATTTTGAGTAAATGGCTTTGCAGAATGTTTGCTGCATTCTTGCTGACGATAGTGAGTTGGGACCGCTGAGCTGGGGGAATCACATTGCAGCAGGACCTCCATGTGTAATTGTCCAACCAGCCTAGTCAGTGGTGGGACTTGGAAGACCAGACCCATCGCTGGGGTTGGGATGCTTCACACTCTGCAAGTTAATGCTCTAGCGGACAGAAGCTCTTAAACGAGACAGGCCGTGACCAGACACCCGCACAAAGTTGAATTCAAAGATTCACGGAATTGTTACAGCACAGGAGGCCATTCAGCCCTTTGTGCCTGTGCCAGCCCTCAGTAAAGAGCAATTTACCAAGCGCCACTCCCCGCCTTCTCCCCCTAGCCCTGCACATTCTTCCTTTTCAGATAATAGTCCAACTGCCCCTTGAATGCCTGGATTGAACCTGCCTCCACCACACTCTCAGCCAGTGCATTCCCAATCCTAATCACTCGCCGCCTGAAAGTTTTTTTTTAATCATTCTGTCCTGGATTATTCAGGCTATTTGGTCATCCAGCTGCCATATTTTGGTCACAGTTGGCGCCATGCAAGAGTAATCTGTAAGATGCAGCAAACTTTCCGTGATTACTGGTTCTTCAAACCAACCCGTGAATCCACATAATCAGAGCATCCTACTCGTCTGCTTGCTCACTTAAGGCCAGGAAGTTGGGTACAAGATTGGCCATAACCAAGGCTTAACTCTAGTGTGTGTAGGTTTAAAGGAGGAGTTTAACCAATGCCTCTGACCTTGCCGTTACTTCTCCAGCTCCAGTTTTCCTCCTCATTAAGGTGTTCACTGGGAAAGCATTCCGAGCCCCGACGATCAGTCTAGTCCCCTAGGTCTCATCACAGAAGCAGACTGCCCCTGGATTATTACGGACTTGCCCATTGTCAAGTACTCTATTCAAGGCGTTCTCGCTGATTTCACTGCGATGAGAACTCTGCTTAAATTTAGCAAAATAAACCCCCCACTGAAATAATGAGAATGGAGACATCCCGAAGATACCTTGCAGCCAATGATGTACCCTGTGAGGAAGGAGAGATACTAAAGCCCGAGTAACTGCGACCAAAGGCCACTTTCGGATGAGACATTAGAGCGAGGCTCCATTTGTTTTCCCAACTGGGTGGAAAAGATCCCATAGCACTATTTCAAAGAAGAGCAGGAGCGTTCCCCCCATTATCCCAGCCAATATGTATTTCAAGTAAACCTTATGAACAAACTGATTGTCTGGACATTATCAAATTGCTTTTTGTGGGAGCTTGCTGCACGCAAATTGGCTGCCATGTTTCCTACGGCAGTGACTACACTTCAAAAGCACTTGATTGGCTGGAAAACATTCTGGGACATCCTGAGGTTGTGAAAGGCACTATATAAATGCAAGTCCCTTTTTATTCGCTAAAATTAGTCACTTGGAGCTAATCCAGTAACAATTAGCGATGAGAGACTAAATATCAGTGAAGGGATTTGTGAAAAGCAGGCTCATGATGTTGATCCTGTTACGATCCAGTTAGGGACTAGTAACTTTTTTGTTTCAAGTAGGCAAAGTTTGAAATCCCAGTTACCCACTAAGACAATAAAGCTACAAGATCCCATGGTTTCAAATAAACAGAATAAACTTTACTATACAAAGTCAAAAAAGTGAAACAATCTACAAATATCAATCTTATACTCTAACATTCAGAATGAACATGAGGTAAATATGAATTAACAGGCAAACTGCAGTAGAACACACCACACTGCACATTGAATGGCAGATGTGACCAAGACAGATCCCACGGATTTCTCAGCAACTCACGCTGACATTAGTGACCACTGGGAGTTACAAAATCTTGTTAAAACTCTGTCTCTCTCATGAGGGATTTCAACACTTCACTTTCGAAGAAGCTTTGATCCTCTGAATCCCCTCAAATTCCCGCCCCTACTCGGACTACCTCAGGAACTGCTCACCTCCCGATAGTTCAATCTCTCTTCCTGAGACTGCATTCACAAAGCTGCACTCTTGCCTTTAATTACCAGCACACTTCACAGACCACTAGCTGCACTTATCTGGCACTACCCCTGGGTTTCTGCGAACTCCAGTCTCTCAGCTGCACCAAGCTGTAAATGGCTCCCAGGGATTTTCCTGAGCCCTAACTGCCTGAAGCCAGCTGACAGCAAGACTTTTTGGTATGGAGGCTCCTGCCCGGCTGCAGAACACTCAGATCAATTGAAACCAGCGTACGTTTTAAAGCCAAAACAGAAACACAAATACCTGGAAAAACTCAGCAGGTCTGGCAGCATCAGCGGAGAAGAGAGCACAGTTGACGTTTCGAGTCCTCATGACCCTTCAACAGAACTAAGTAAAAATAGGAAAGGGGTGAACTATAAGCTGGTTTAAGGGGGTGGGGGGGAGGGTTATTGGGACAAGCAAGCAGTGATAGGTGGAGATAACCAACAGATGTCACAGACAAAAGGACAAAGAGGTGTTGAAGGTGGTGATATTATCTGAGGAATGTGCTAATTAAGGGTTGAAAGCAGGACAAACAAGGTACAGATAGCTCTAGTGGGGGTGGGGTGGGGTGAAGGGATACTAAAAAGGCTAAAAGGTAGAGATAAAACAATGGGTGGAAATACATTTAAAAATAATGGAAATAGGTGGGAAAAGAAAAATCCATCTCTGACACTTCCCTTCCCTTCCTTGACCTCTCTGTCTCAATTTCTGGTGATAGACTGTCCACCAATATCCATTACAAGCCTACCGACTCCCACAGCTACCTCGACTACAGCTCCTCACACCCTGCTTCCTGTAAGGACTCCATCCCATTCTCTCAGTTCCTTCGCCTCCATCGTATCTGTTCTGATGATGCTACCTTCAAAAACAGTTCCTCTGACATGTCCTCCTTCTTCCTTAACCAAGGTTTTTCACCCATGGTGGTTGACAGGGTCCTTAACCGTGTCCAGCCCACCTCCCACGCATCCGCCCTCACGCCTTCTCCTCCCTCCCAGAAACATGATAGGGTCCCCCTTGTCCTCACTTATCACCCCACCAGCCTCCGCATTCAAAGGATCATCCTCCGCCATTTCTGCCAACTCCAGCATGATGCCACCACCAAACACATCTTCCCTTCACACCCCCCCCCCCCGCCCCAGTGGCATTCCATAGGGATCGTTACCTCCGTGACACCCTGGTCCACTCCTCCATCACCCCCTACTCCTCAACCCCCTCCCATGGCACCTTCCCATGCAACCGCAGAAGATGCAACACCTGCCTCTTCACTTCCTCTCTCCTCACCGTCCAAGGGCCCAAACACTCATTTCAAGTGAAGCGGCATTTCACTTGCACTTCTCTCAACTTAGTCTACTGCATTCGTTGCTCCCAATGTAGTTTCCTCTACATTGGAGAGACCAAACGCAGACTGGGTGACCGCTTTGCAGGACACCTTCGGTCTGTCCGCAAGCATTACCCAGACCTCCCTGTCACTTGCCATTTCAACACACCACCCTGCTCTCTTGCCCACATGTCCGTCCTTGGCCTGCTGCATTGTTCCAGTGAAGCTCAACGCAAACTGGAGGAACAGCACCTCATCTTCTGACTAGGCGCTTTACAGCCTTCCGGACTGAATATTGAATTCAACAACTTTAGATCATGAATTCCCTCCTCCATCCTCACCCCCTTTCTGATCTCCCCTTTTTTTCCCAATATTTTATGTAGAATTTTCGTTTCCCACCTATTTCCATTATTTTTAAATGTATATCCATCCATTTTAGCCTTTTTCGATTCCTTCACCCCACCCCACCCCCACTAGGGCTATCTGTACCTTGCTTGTCCTGCTTTCTACCCTTAATAAGCACATTCCTTTAGATAATATCACCACCTTCAACACCTCTTTGTCCTTTTGTCTGTGACATCTTTTGGTTATCTGCACCTATCACTGGCTTCTTGTCCCAACAACCTCCCCCCACCCCCCAAACCAGCTTATATTTCACCCCTTTCCTATTTTTACTTAGTTCTGTTGAAGGGTCATGAGGACTCGAAACGTTAACTGTGCTCTTCTCCGCCGCTGCCGCCAGACCTGCTGTGTTTTTCCAGGTATTTCTGTTTCTGTTTTTGTTTTGGGTTTCCAGCATCTGCAGTTCTTTGCTTTTATCTCTATACATTTCAACGCTTAAGCTTTCAGGGCTCACTGAATGCTTTTAAACTAATTTAGCTCTAATTCCCAAAACAAAACATCACTCTGGACTGCACTCCTTTGCAAGCAGTGTAGACATCACGTTTCCAGTTCTCCAGCTAACGAAGCCTACCTGCAGTTTTATGGCTCCATCTCTTCTATTCTGACTCTGTTAAGCATGGGTAACCCTTTGAACTGCCATTTTCTTTTTGGGTCTTCCTGTAATCTCTAAAGCCCAGCATTTTAGTTCCTTTGCCTTCACAATGACACTCTTCCCAGAACTAAACATCACCGCTAAAATATTAACATGAACCATGAACTGGATATTCCAAATCTGAGACATGTTCATATCAGTGAGAAAAATGCGTTGTGAGGTATTAGGTGTACAAGCAATGTTCAGTACATGGGGTGGATTGACAGCGCTGCGCAGCCTTGATCTTTAAGGCACACACTGCACGCTTTAAGCTTATCAGTTTTGTCCAGTATGTGGTTTGCTGCATCAATCAGAAACAGGAAAATGCTAGGTGCAAATAAATACAGTCCAAATCAGCAGGCAAGTGTCCTTATCACTGAGGTTGTTGTTGCTACTTAAGCCTCAAATTCTCTCCCTCCCTCTCTGCTCCTAAAGGCACATTGCTGCACACTGAAATCCTTTGTTATCGCAGCTATTATGTAAAGAAGGAGAGGGAATTTGTATTTACACAGTGCTCCTAATGAATTCAGCAGCGTTAAGCCTCAGTTAAATGGATTACATGGATTTTACTGTTTGGGCTTTAGATAATTAATGGCTGCTTTCAATTCTAATTGACAGAATATAAAATGCCGTTTGTAACCTACACTCGCAAGGGATGTGCCCTATATTTGGATGTGATTTGCATACGAATGTGGTTCTGGAAAGTGAGAAAGTTACTGAGATGAAGCAAAGCTCAGTCAGGACCGGCCTTAAAAAAAACACCTTGCACCTGAACGAATGTGGCTTTTCCCTCCCATATCACACCCATTGACACGTGATGCCAGCATCGAAAGGGCAAGCAGCCCTCCTTCGATGAATAAAGAATGGTAGGGTCAAGTATAGACTGCTGCTGTTGTGTTTGCCAATGGCGGCATCCTGCCCGTGTACAACAACAACTTATACTTACACGGCACCTTTAACGTAATAAAAGTCCCAAGGTGCACTGCTTGAGCATCACAAAACAAAACGTGACGCTGGGTCACCCAAGAACCGGGTGACTCAAAGAGGTAGGTTTTAAGGAGTGTCTCAAAGGAGGAAAGCAGGGTAGAGAGGCAGAGAGGTGTAGGGAGGGAGTTCCAAAGCTTAAGGCCTAGGCAATTGAAGACATGGCCACCCAGTGGTGGAGTGATTAAAACCAGGGATGCACAAGATGCCAGAATTAAATGAGCGCCGATATCTGGGAGGGTTGTGGACCTGGAGGAGACTACAGGGAGAGGAAGGGGCTGAGGCCATGGAGGGATTTGAAAAGTTTAAAATCAAGACGTTGCTTGACTGGGAGCTAGTGTAGGTCAGTGAGCACAGGGATGATAGGTGAACCGGACTTGATGTGAGTTAAGCCGCAGGCAGTAGAGCTTTGGTTGCCTTAAGTTTACAGAGAATAGAATGTGGGAGACCAGCCAGGAGTGCGTTGGAATAGCTGAGGTAACAAAGGCAAGAACGAGGGCTTCAGCGGCAGATGAGCTGAGACAGGGGAGAAGTCGGGTAATGTTACTGGTGACACTCATATGAGGTTGATAGCTCATCTGGAGGCTGAATGTGATACACAGTTTGCGAACGGACTAGTTTAATCTCAGACTGTTGCCAGGGAGAGGGATGGAGACGGTAGATCGGGAACAGGGTTTGGAATGGGGACTGATAAATGATTGCTTCAGTCTTCCCACTGGCGGAAATTCCTGCTCATCCAGTACTGGATATGGGAATATGAGAGAAGCAGTCTAATAACTCAGCAACGGTTGAGGGGTCGAGAGAGGTGGCGGTGAGGTAGAGCTGGCTGCTATCAGAGTAGGTGTGAAAACTAACACTGGGCAGCACATTGTGGGGGTGGGGGGGATGGGCCGGTCACCCCGGAAGCAAAGTCGGCGTGGAGTTGACTCCACTCCACACCAGCCCACCCCCACAGCCATTATGCACTGCGGGCGGGCTGAATAGGGGCAGTGTTGGACTTCTGCCCCCTCACCGAGGAGGATGCCCTGCCTCGATTGGCGAGCAGCTCCAGCAGTCCCGGCAGCGCCAAGAGTGCGTTAGCGGGAGCTGCCAGGGCTGTAACCAGGAACAAGAAGGAGGATCCCGGAGCCAGAGAAGTCTGGGGTCTCGGGCAGGGAGGGTTCGGGCAGTTTAGGGAGGAGTGTGGGAGGGCGTCAGGATGGTATGTTTTATAGAGCAGGCAGCTGGATAAAAAGAGGGGACCTTTCTAAGGCACCACCACCACCACCCCCCCCCCCCCACACACACACACACCCCGCACTTCTGACGATAGTAATCCCCACTTCCTTCATACCTTCTGAAAAAGTTTTTTTAGGAAAGCCTCCTGCCTCATGGGCAGCGTATTTTCGAGATCAATTGGCTTCTTAAGCTCAACGGACTCCAGATTATTTATTTAAATATGGCAGGCGGGCTGCTGAGTTTGGCACCTGCCCACACCCTGGATTGTGGAGGTGGGGTGAGCACCTGCCCTATTTTACGTGTCCCCCACCTCCCACCTCCCTCCACCACCAAGAACAGGCCCGGATGATGTTGCCGGAGGACAGCATGCAGATGAGAAATAGGAGGGGGCCTAGCATCGATCCTTGGGGGACACCAGCAGGAATAGGAAGAGAAGCCATTGCAAGTTCTACTCTGGATTCGGTTTAGATAGATAATGAAATCGGGGGAGAGCAGTCCCACACAACTGGAAGATGGTGGAGCGACATTGGAGGAGGATGGCATGTCCATCCAGGTCAAAGGCCGCAGACGGTTCGAGAAGCACCAGGAGGGGTAGTTGGGTAGTCGGCAGTTTAGTGGGCACAGGGCCAAGGGAGCAGGAGGTGGGTCTCAAGGACAAGATGAGCTAAGAGAGGGCATGAGAGGATGTGGGAGAGACACTGGGGAAAGATGCGAGTTCAGGGTTAGGCCCGGAGAACCACAAGAGGAGGTTTCGCCAGCTGGGCTACTGGAAGGAAGAGATGTGGCGGAGTCAGCTGATTGGATGGTCTCTTAGTGACAAAGAAGCCCATGAGGGTGGAGGAGGCAGGGAGAGGTATTCAAGAAGACGGTTCGTTGCAGAGAAAAGAAGCCAATATGAATAGTTTAGGTCATTCAGAAATGTTCACAACAAACTGCATTTATGCAAAGCCCTCAACTTGGCAAATTGGCCCCTGGAACTTTCAAGTTAAAAACGTGCAGTCCCCCTCGATAGCTCAATGAATTTATTCCGTGAGTAATGGGAGCACGCAGAGAGAGAAGGTCAGTGCCCGGCCTGTGTGGAGTTAGTGAGTCTCAGGCACACATTGAAAGTGGCCTCAGGGTTAGACAGTGGAGAACCAACCAGGGCTCCTTCTCATCCCTGGAGTTTAGCCACACCTGCTGGAAGGTCACCTCTGAAAGCAGAAAGTTCTTGCATTTATATTGTTCATTTCAAACCATCCCAAAGGGAGTGAAATACTTTTGAAGCGTAGTCACTTTTGTAATGTAGGGAAGAGGCAGCCAATATAAGCACAGCAAGCTCCCACAA
This sequence comes from Carcharodon carcharias, assembly GCF_017639515.1. Classification (NCBI taxonomy): domain Eukaryota; kingdom Metazoa; phylum Chordata; class Chondrichthyes; order Lamniformes; family Lamnidae; genus Carcharodon; species Carcharodon carcharias. Next base: position 221,503,476 of record NC_054468.1, read on the forward strand.
CGGCCATGTGATAGTGATGAGGTCATCTATTTTCTCATGATCTTGGCTGAGGGATAAATATTAATATAAATAAATAAGTATAAATGTTGCTGTCCTTTGACATAGTGCCATGGAATCTTTTACATTTATCTGAGTGTTAGCTATGTGGAAGAGCTACTGGCAGGGGTGTAGTGCCAAATGTTGAGGTGCTGGAACTCTAAGAAAATGTGTTGGCCATATAATTTCTAAATTTACATTTAGGTGGTTTTGTTAGGTATTAATCATTTAAGTTCCCAAAAGTCAGTAAAACTATGCTTTTTAAGTTAAAAATATTAGTGCCCCACTGCCACTAAGCTCTTTCTCACCTCTCCCTCCAAAAACCTCCTACAGCTCCCAACCCCTCCCCCAACCCTCTCTCCACCCATCCCCCAACCTCCTCAACACCTCCACCCCCTCCCCCAATACCACCCCAAACCCCCAACTTCCCAAGTCCCCGCACCCAGCCCCCAGGTCCACCCCGCACCCCCCAACCTCCCCCTCCACCCCAATGCCCTCCAATCTCCCCAACACCCCCACCCCCTACCCCCCCAAGCCACCCTCTTCACTCCTCCACGGGCCTCCCTCTCCATCCCCACACCTCCTCCCCAGCACCCAAGCCCCCCTCTCCAACCACCACCCCACCCCCCCAACAACAGCCGCCACCGCACTTCTCAAACTACCCAACCACCACCAACCCCCACCGCCCCCCGCCCCCCCCCCACCACCACCACCACCACCACCACCACCACCACCACTCCCCACCCCAGACAGACTGGCTTGAAAATATCAGAACTCGCAGCCTGAGAGTCTGGATTCTTTTAGAGTCAGTCTGCCAGGTCTGAATCTCTGGCTGCTCAGTGTGGATGACGGGTTCTCCTTTTAAAACTCTGAGGCCCAGGTCCCCTGAGCCCCCAGGCCGCAGTGTTTGGAACTGTTTGCACGCCCTCCTCCCGTGCCCTGGTTGGAGGTTCCAGAGCGGCTCTCTGTTGCACTCAGCAGCACTGCACCCCTGGCTACTGGGTGCTAGGAACAAGAGCCTGCCCTATCCCCCCCCACCAAGTGCTAACGCTCTTCAAGTTGATGAGTGCAGGAATTCACCAAGAGAAACAAACTCTGAACAGATTGTGCACTCGCTTTGACATCTTTTTGAAGGTTCCAGTTTCCTCTTTTGGCTGAGCTCTGAATGGTTGATTTCCCAACACTGCTTTGATTATTTCGTCCATAACCATCTGCTTGTGCCTAGCCACGCCAGCCTTTCAAGCACTGTCACAGTGAAGGCTTTTATCAAAACCCAAGATCCACCCACCTGAAAACCCAACCATTTGCTTTGGAATGTGTTGGATGCTGAAGTGGGCACCTAGAAACAGAATACTGAGACGATAAGCTGTCAGCCGCAAGCTGAAGACTTGCATTTGGCCGTGTGATAATGATTAACCTTGCGACAATTTCCTTAGGACTTAAAAAAAGCACACATTTTATTCCTGATCCGGGAGAGACGGTTCATTTATGTTGTAGATAATTGTGACTTGAGTATAGCATTTTGGGAGATTTTGTTTTTGTAATATGTCAAATTATTAAAAATATTTTTTGAGGGATTTCGTGCGGCTCCAAAGACTGTTAGGCACTCTGGAGGAAAGTGCACAGAGGTTGTCAGAATGAACTAATGCAAATGGTTGTCTCTTTATAGCATGTCTCTGCTGAACCACAGCTGTGATCCAAACTGTGTGATTGTCTTTGAAGGAAAACAGCTCCAGCTTCATGCAGTTCGACAGATTCAAGCCAATGAGGAGGTAATTTATTACCTGGTGATATCTACAAGTGAATGCGTTGATCGGAGCTCAGCTGCTGGTAGCTCAGTGTGCACCCAGTCCCATTCACCCATCACCCACGTGCTTGCTGACCTACATTGGCTCCCAGCCTGGCCACACCTTGATTTTAAAATTCTTCTCCTTTATCCAAATCCCTTCATGGCTTCTCCACTTGCCACCCCCACCTCCCCACCCACCGAACCCCATCTCTGTAACCTCCTCCAAACCTACAAGCCACCGAGATCTCTGTACTCCTCTGATTCAGGCCTCTTGCACATCTCCAGTTTCCTTTGTTCCATCTTTGACAGCCAGGCCTTCACCTAGGCCCTAATGGACTATGGGCGTTTAGAACAACAATGACTTGTATTTGTATAGCTCCTTTGAGGTAATAAAACATGCCAAGGAGGTCCACAGGAGTGTCATGAAGTAAGATTGGACACTGAGCCACGTAAGGAGATATTAGGACAGATGACCAAAAGCTTGGTCAAGTAGATAGGTTTGAGGAGCGCCTTAAAGGAGAAGGGAGAGGTAGAGAAGTTTAGGGAGGGAACTCCAAGGCTTAGGTCCTAGGCTGAAGGCTTTAACATAATTATTTGAAAACTATTAAGCAGATGGCCAGCAGATTCTGACACCCTGTTAAGCACTCAGATTCTCCATACGTCCAGGATGGGTTGTGGAAACGTTCCATCGTTTGAGGGTTTGGGATCATTAAACAGTTTATCTCTTTCACTTCCTTTGACCTCAATGAAATTCTGGCTTGCAGCGAGGAGCAGTGTAATTACAACCGTTGTTAATGACCAATAAACAAAACATCACCAGCGATGGCCAGAGCATCAAAATTAAAACTATCATACTCGTGAAAATTATTAAACAATTTTTATCACTTTATGGAAGTGGATACTCAATTTAAACAGGTGCCACAGGGGAATAATCCACATGACCTTGAAAAACTGAAGGACAGCACTTTCCAGTACTGCTTTTCCAATATAGGCCACCTTTCACTGTCTCTGCTAGAACACCACCTTTGATTTAGTTCACATTGTCAGTGGTTCCCTCACCAATAATACAACCCATATCTCGCACTTCCTTTGTAATACACCCACCTTTTGTTTTACAATCTTGCTTTTTGATTTTTTTTGTGGGTGCCAAGAATAGGCTATGAGGACGTTTTGTGTTGTGTTATTTACGTTAAATGCTAATAAGTGTTTTTTTCTCATTTGGTTCAGGTCAAAGTTTACTAACTTATGCCACAAACACAACAGATATAACTTAGTATGTCAGTAAAGTGATGCTCTCGGGCAGTGTGGCTACTGAAAAGCTCATCTTTATGAAGCAGACTTGCTTTCCTGGGGTTGGGAATGGTGTGTGTGTGCGTGTGGGAGTGTGTGTGCGTGTGGGAGTGTGTGTGCGTGTGGGAGTGTGTGTGCGTGTGGGAGTGTGTGTGCGTGTGGGAGTGTGTGTGCGTGTGGGAGTGTGTGTGCGTGTGGGAGTGTGTGTGCGTGTGGGAGTGTGTGTGCGTGTGGGAATGTGTGTGCGTGTGTGAGTGTGTGTGCGTGTGCGAGTGTGTGTGTGAGTGTGTGTGTGTGCGAGCGAGTGTGTGTGTGTGTGTGTGTGTGTGCGAGTGTGTCTGCAAGTGTGAGTGTGTGCGTGTGCGAGTGTGTGTGCGTGTGTGTGCGTGTGAACCCGTGTGCGTGCATGCGTGTGTGCGCATGGCACTCAAGATGAAGAACTTTTCACTCTCAATGTTTCATCTTTAGTGTCCACAGAGACTGTTGTGTGTTTGACATGAAAGTCTGAACAGTGCCTTGATTATTTAACCATGGGCCCTGTTACAATAATGGTCACGACCACATTATCACAATTAAATCGCACTGCGACCAGTAGGGAAAGTGTGTTTTATAGAATCATTATGGAATCAGACTGCACAGAAGGATACCGTTTGGCCCATTGTGCTTAGGACAGCTCTTTGAAATTGCTATCCAATTAGTATCCCCCCCTCCCCACCACCACCCCGTCATTTCCCCCTAACCCTGCCATTTATTTTCCTTTTCAAGTATTTATCCAGTTCCCTTTGGAAAATTCCTGTTGAATCTGCTTTCCTTTCAGGCAGTGTATTTCCAATGATTATAACTTGCCATGTAAAACAATCTCATCACCCCTCTCTGCTTCTTTTGCCAATTATCTTAAATCTGTGTCCTGGGGCCAGTTGAAACAGCTTCTCCTTACTAACTCTTGTCAAGACTTTCATAATTTTGAAGGCATCTATTAAATCTCCACTTAACCTTCTCTGGTCTAAGGAGAACAATCCCAGTTTCTCTCCCAGCTGATGTTCCTCCAATCCTGTTACCATTCTAGTAAATCTCCTCTGTATCTTCCCCAAGGCCTTGACATCCCTCCTGAAGTGTGGTGCCTGGAATTGAACACAGTACTCCAGCTGAGGCCTAGCCAATGGTTTAGCATAACTTCCTTTGGCTTGGCTTTAAAGATAAAATCCCGGGAGTGCTGCAGCTTGATAGTGCAGCCTCACTTGGTGGTGAGCAGGGATTTCTCCGCACATTTGATTCAACCTGCGAAGCCTTAATGGTTCTTCTGGGAGGAGGGGGCAAGGGGACAGCAAGTCACCAGAAAGCGCCTTTCCTTGCTTCTTGGCATCGATTTACAGATCAGCCACGGTAGAGGGTGCGAATAGGTTCCTACCTCTCAGCTGTAGAATCAACGAATGACCCCTAGATGGGGCAAAATATCAAAAGTAGTGAGGAGCGACATGTTGGGAGAGGGGGTGTTAATGTCGTCAATTACATTGTTAAGATTAAGAGAAACAGGTGATGGGTATTAATTGTCTTCGAGCACATATAAATAAGGGATAGCTAGACACTGGGTTGAGTGAGAGGAGAGTTGGGAGACTGAACAAGTCAACAAGGTCTTGGTTTCAGCTTCACCAATCGGCTTGGACCTTATTAACATGGGGTGGCAGGGGAAGGTTAGCAAGAGGTCCTACCATGTTAAATTATTTGAATGAAATTTCCACAGGGCACTATTCTAACAAGAAGTGGCTTTGTGTTTCCATAAAGGCAGCAGCTGGAGAATTTCCTATTGCACTATCAAACTCATATGCTGTTATCACACCAGAGCAGGAGGAATAAGAGTTATTGCGACACAGCTAATGGCCATTCAGCCCGTCGAGTCTGTGCCATCTCTCTGTAGAACAATTCATCAGCCTCATTCCCCACCTCCCCCACTATCCCCATAGCCCCCAAGTATATTTTTCTCTCGTACTCGTAGAAGTTCATTTGAAATCATCAATCGTCTCCGCTTCCAAAAAAACTCTCCCCACATCTCCTCTGCATCTCTTGCCCAAAATCTTAAATCTGTGTCCCATAATAAGGTAATGGGAACAGCTTTTCTTTATGTACTTTCTCTAAACCTGTCACAATCTTGTACACCTCAATCAAATCCCCTCTCAATCTCCTTTGCTCCAAGGAGAACAACCCCAGCTTCTCCAACCTAACCTTGTTGCTAAAATCCCTCATCCCTGGAAGCATTCTGGTAAATCTCAGCTGTAACCTGTCAAGGGCCCTCACCTCCTTCCTAAAGTGTGATGATCAGAACTGAACTGAGTACCTCCAGTTTTGCCTTGGTTGAGTGTCAATGATGACAAAACCCGAAAATTATGACAGAATTTAAAAGCAACAAGCCTTGCTTTGTTTTTATCTTTATAAAATAAATCTCCAAAGCTCTCTTTTACTGGGAGGGGAAGAAGTGGTTCACTTTCCAACTTCTATCACCCTACCTTTAACTGTCCAGCAAATCAGTTATGCAGTCTTTGAAGCTACAGTTATTATCACGGTAATGATTGGTGGCAGACAGCCAGGCTGTTACTCCCTGCAGTCAAGGACACAGTGAAATAAAAGCAAAAAACTGCGGATGCTGGAAATCCAAACACAAATACCTGGAAAAACTCAGCAGGTCTGGCAGCATCGGTGGAGAGGAACACAGTTAACGTTTCGAGTCCGCATGACCCTCAACAGAACTAAGGAAAAATAGAATAGGGCCTTCTCTATTTTTCCTTAATGCTGTTGAAGAGTCATACGGACTCGAAACGTTAACTGTGTTCCTCTCCACCGATGCTGCCAGACCTGCTGAGTTTTTCCAGGACATAGTGAACCTGCCTTTACCTGGTCCTGTATCACGACACACACAAGAGATACTTTGCGATGAGAGGCTGATGGACGTACTTACAAACAGCTTAAGAGCTGGCCACAGCTGTATCTCACCCATTGCTTTTTTGAACTTTTACAGCCTGAGCTATGAATGCGATCGGCACTGATATTCCCACAGTGAACACCTCAGATTTTGGCTCACCTTGTGATCACCTTTCGTGGCCACAGCAGTGAAGCCTTTTACTGGGGCCAGCCTCTGCTGGCCTCTTGAACAATCTGAAAGCTGGGCATATATTTAAAAAAAACTCAGTGCTTTGTTAGAGAACTAAGAGCCAGTTCAGTCCTTCTCTATGCTAGCGTATTTGTGTTAAGAAGGAAGACCTGCATTTATATAGCGCCTTTCATGACCTCAGGACATACCAGAGCACTTTACAGTCATTGTACTGTAGTCGCTATTGTAATGTAGGAAACACAGCAGTCAATTTGCACACAGCAAGCTCCCATAAACAGTAAAGTGATAAAACATCCCAGATAATCTGTATTTTTTTGTTATGTTGGTTGAGGAATGATAATCAGGACACCAGGGTTAACTCACCCGCTCGTCTTTGAAATAGTGTCATGGGATCTTTTATATGCATCTGAGAGGGCAGACGGGGCCTCAGTTTAATATCTCAGCTGAGAGGCGGCACCTCCAACAGTGCAGCACCCCCTTAGTGCTGCACTGGAGTGTTAGTAGAGATTTTTGTGATCACGTCTCTGGAGTGGGACTTGAACCCAGGAATTCTAACTCCGAGGCAAGAGCATTGTCCACTGAGTCGCAGTGAGCCTTGCTATTTTCCTGCATGGCTTTCAGTCTCTCCTGTGGGGTACGTACTTAAGAGGCTGGAGCTGCCTTGCAGACAGCACTCAGTTGTTCGCACCTCACACGCCGCACTACAAACAGGTCAAAATTACAAAGATGAGAACTTGAAGAAAGTCAGAACTTTCATGCTAATTTCACGTAAGCCAGAGCTGGAAATTTGCGGATACATATTGATGAGGCAAATTTCCTTCCCAGGTAGCGATTAATCTCTGATTGATTTCAAAGAGACAGGACAAGTTCAGTCCTGTCTCCACAGATTAAAACTCTGTGAATTTTACAGCACAAGGTTTCCCCCTGGTAATTCAAAGCCAGTTAACTCACATTTAAAAACGATCCATTGTGCTGTAGGATGAGACATTAAAACAGAGGCCCCATCCACCTGCTTGGGTGAGTATAAAAGCTCCGATGGCACTATTTCAAAGAAGAGCAGGGGAGTTATCCCCGGTCTCCTAGCCAATACGTATCCCTCAACCAACATCGTCAAAACAGATTATCTGGTCATTATCACTTTGTTGTTTTGTGGGAGCTTGCTGTGCGTGTTTCCTATGTTACAATAGTGACTACCCTTCAAAAGTACCTCATTGGCTGTAAAGTGCTTTGAGATGGCCAGTAGTCATGAAAAGTGCTGTACCGATACAAGATTTTCTTTCCTCAAATCGTTTGAATCAAATTACTGGAGGATTCGAATTTCTGAACCATAAAGTGACTGAATTAACAGACTGCAATTCTGTTGTGATAGAATGTGGTCTAATCTGAACAAATGGTGAGCAAAGCTATGGGGAATCTGTTAACTTCTTTAGAAAAAATACTATTTTGTATTTATGAGGCAGCATATGTTTAGATTGAGAAGGTCTTATGGTGCAGTGGGTAACGCCGCTGCCTCTGAATTGGAAGCTCTGGGTTCGAGTCCCACTCCAGGACTTAATAACCACGGAAGATGCGTTGATAACATGGCCAACACACGCCAGTGGCAGGCGGTAAGCGCGGGAGAGATTCCTGGTCAGTCATGTGATGGAAAGGAAGTTGGAGCCTCTACCGTCACGATCCATAGCTCCAGACCACAACATGCAAAAAAGTGTATGTTCCCACAGCAACTCGGACTCCCTGAGTGATCTGTAACACAGCATGTGTTTAAGGTGAAGCCTAACATTGAGGATTTTCAGTTGGATTTTTCTTTCTGACTCTATACTCTGTGTCTGCACTATGAACTGGCACAGTAATAACCAGCTCTCGTTATTGCCCTTCAAGCTGAAGCTCTCTATACTGAGTGGGGAGTCTACAACCAGGAGACATAGCCTAAAAAGTTAGAGCCAGATTTTCCAGAAGTGAAATTAGGCAACACTTTTACACAAGCAGGGAGGGTAGAAGTTCAGAACCCTCCAGCAGCAGTTGATGCCGGGTTAGTTGTTAATTTTAAATATGAGATTGATAGATTTTTGTTGACCAAAGCTATTGAGGGATATGGGACAAAGTCAAAGGACCAAAGATCAGTCATGATCTCACTGCATAGCAGAACAGGCTCGAGGGGCTAAATGGCCTGACCTTCCTCTTGTGTTCTTAGTTTCACCTTTTCATCCTATCACCAGTGGTGCTTTGGGATTTGAATGCAGCCCAGATGGCTGGAATGGAAAACCTCCTCTCTCTTCTGGTGGCCAAGGTTAGATGAAATTGGTTATCACAGCATAACCCAGTTGCTCGTGGACCCGTAGGATCAAACTGACCCTTATTTACTAAAATCAAACATGGACAAGAGAGCTGAACGCCCAAGGTGAGGTAAGAGTGGCTACCTTTGACATCAAGGCTGCATTTGACTGAGTGTGGCATCAAGGAGCCTTAGCAAAACTGGAGTCAATGGGAATCAGGGGAAAACCCTCCACTGGTTGGCGTCATACCTAGCACAAAGGAAAATGGTTGTAGTTGTTGGAGGTCAGTCATCGCAGCTCCAGGACATCACCACAGGAGTTGCTCAGGGTAATGTCCTCGACCCAACCAACTTCAGCTGCATCATCGATAACCTTCCTTCCGTCAAAAGGTCAGAAGTGGGGATGTTCGCTGATGGTTGCGCAATGTTCAGCACAATGTTCAGCACCATTCACGACACCTCAGATAATGAAGCAGTCCATGTCCAAATGCAGCAAGACCTGGACAATATCCAGGCTTGGGCTGAAAAATGGCAAGTAACATTCACGCCACACAAATGCCAGGCAATGACCATCTCCAACAAGAGAGAATCCAACCCTTGCCCCATGATGTTCAATGGCTTTACCATCACTGAATCCCCCACTATCAACATCCTGGGGGTTATCATTGACCAGAATCTGAAGTGGACTAGCCATATAAATATTGTGGCTACAAGAGCAGTTCAGGGGCTAGGAACAATGTGATGAGTAACCCACCTCCTGACTCCCCAAATCCTGTCCACCATCTACAAGGCACAAGTCAGGAGTGATGGAATACTCCCCACTTGCCTGGATAGTGCAACTCCAACAACACTCAAGAAGCTTGACACCATCCAGGACAAACAGCCCACTTGATTGGCACCACATCCACAAACATTCACTCCCTCCACCACCGACGCACAGTAGCAGCAGTGTGTACCATCTACAAGATGGACTGCAGGAATTCACTAAGGCTCCTTCGGCAGCACTTTCCAAACTCGTGACCACTACCATCTAGAAGGACAAGGATAGCAGATACATGGGAACACCACCACCTGGAAGTTCCCCTCCAAGTCACTCACCATCCTGACTTGGAAATATATCACCGTTCCTTCACTATCGCTGGGTCAAAATCCTGGGAACTCCCTTCCTAACAGCACTGTGGGTGTACCTACACCACATGGACTGCAGCGGTTCAAGAAGGCAACTCACCACCACCTTCTCAAGGACAACTAGGGATGGACAATAAATGCTGGCTCAGCCAACGAAACCCACATCCCATGAATGAATAAAAAAACCTCACTGAGGAACTGCAAGTCTGGTTGGTGTGAGGAGTGTAAACTAGGTGGTGCTGAGATATGAGGGAAGCCATATTATTGGGGCAGATGAGACAGAAGACTGGCTTCTACAGCGATTTTGCATATTAGCCTTGCATCTGCAGTAATGTAACTGAAGGCTCATTGATGTTACAAGGGTGACCATCATATCTGGCAATCCCAGGTATCAGCCTTTGTTTGGTGTTGCCACTCTTGACTCTGAGTGAAAACTTTATGAGTTCAAGCTTCAATCTACAATTTTAAACATCGCTAGCACTTCAGCGCCATAATTACACAAGAGTCTTCTCGAAAAAAGAAACATGTTGTTGAAGCTATTCGTCTTGAACTGATCAGGACAGATGCAAGAATGCCAAATTTCAAAGTGAACAACAATTTATACAGCATTAGAAAAGGGTGATGATTGGTTGGCAAGTCAACTCTGGTCGAGGAATTGCCATGGAGAATGTACCAGGGAACTATTCTCATGCATTTTAATTTTTTTTCATGCATTCCTTGTATTATTGTTACCCACGTTGAAATTTGGCACTCAAGCCTCTGTCCCAATCAGTGCAAGGCAAAAAGTTTTGACAACGTGTCTTTTTTTTCAGCAATACTCAAGTTCTGTATTACCACAAACATAAGAACAGGAACACGATAGGCCATTCAGCCCTTCGAGTCAGCTCTGTTATTCAGTATGATATGGGCTGATCTACCTCACTTCCATCTTTCTGCACTTTCCCCATAACCCTTAATTCCCTTGGTATCCAAAAATCTATTGTGTTCTGTCTTGGCTACACTCAATGACTGAGCCTCTACAGCTCTGGGGTAGAGAATTCCAAAGATTCGGAATCCTTTGAGTGAAGAAATTTTTCCTCATCTCAGTCCTAAATGGTTGACTCATTCTCCTGAGACTGTGACCTGAGTTTGAGACTACCCATAAGGGGAAATGTCTTCCCAGCACCTAGCTTATCAATCCCTTCTAGGAGTTTATATGTTTCAATGATATCACCTCTCATTCTCCTAAATTCCAAAGAATGCTGAGGGATGGGCTGGCATATGGGATGAGATGTCAAACTGAGGCATTCTCCCAGGGCCCTGGCTAATTTTGATCCTTCAACGAACAGCACTGAAACAGATTGCCTGGTCACTAATCTCACTAGTACTTGTGGGATCCAGTTGTGTGTAAAGTGGTTTATTGCATTTCTCAAATCACAACAGCGACTTCCAAAGTAATTCATTGGCCGCCAAGTGCTTTGGAACATCTGGAGATGTAAACGTGTCCTTTTCCTCCTTTCCTTCCCTGCCTCCATCCCTTTCTCCTCCTCAGGTACCTGTACTCGGAGACATGCAGAAGGCAGAGTCACCTGAGGAGGCTCCTTCATGCCGTTTTACTGTGGGAGATTGCTGGCAATGACACTTTGTGGTATGGTAATGTTGGGAGTCTCGCACTTCCATGGGTCTCACCAGTTGGCCTGGCCTCCGCCCAGAGTTAAATGTGTGGAAAGAATAAAGATAAATTGTTGAGCTAAGCAAGGGAGGCCTCCTTTTGAGTTTAGATTCCCCAGGACCCCAGTCCTAAATAGAAAAAAAGTGTGTTTATTAAGTGAACCCAGTTTCCAACACGTGGACTGCAATCTCACACTCCCCCATGTTCCTCGCATCGCAACACTTGGAAGGCAAGATGTCACCTTGCGGATGGAATGCAGGATCTTGACAACTAATGCTAACCTGAAATTTTTTGTTTTAGATGATAGAGAATGTTAGCTATTAATGATTCAGCTTAATCATTTATTTTTCCTTCTGCCCACCAGCTGACTATCAGTTACATTGATGTCATGGCAACAAGCCAAGAGCGTCGGAGACAGTTGGAGAAGCAATACTGCTTTGCGTGTGACTGCAGGCGCTGTGAGATAGCAGACAAGGTTTGTTATGTCTGTGTTACTTGGGGAGTTGGGCTGTGTCAAGGTTCTTGTTTCGTTTTTGGGTTTCACCCAGTGCTTCACATAATTCCATTTGAAGGACACTTCACCTGTCCTCTTGCCTCCAATATCTTTTGCATTAAAATCCCAGCACTGAGTAGAGAACGTTTGTTGCAGTGGCTTTCGGGTTCAATTCCTTTGGAAAGGCGAGACGCAGAAACAAGCTGTGGTGTCAGAGTAGGAGACCGGGAGGTGTAGCAGGTTGGGAGACATCGATTCTTCATGTTGATCAGAGAAGTGGGTTTGAATCCAGCACAAGTTGATATGGCAGCAATCTTCTCCCTCTCTCTGCTTGCTGGCTCTAGAGGTTTGATGTTGTGTCAGCCATGGCTCAGTGGATAACACTCTTACCTCTGAGTCAGAAGGTTGTGGGTTTAAATCCCATTCCAGCATAAGAACCTAGGCTGACGCCGCAGCGCAATACTGAGATAGTAGGGCTTGGGTTGGTCCAGGTTGAGTGGAATGCCTGAGGTGGCGGCTGCGGCTAAGGGCAGTGCGCGCGGCTAAGGGCAGTGCGTCCCGCAAGGCATCGAAGCAGCCGTGATAAAAGCCACCAAGAAGCCACCCATGAAGCGAAGGAAATCTCACAAGCAGAGCCATGGATCCAGCCTTCCAGCAGGCTCTTGTCCAAGGCCATGAGTGTCATGAACTCCTTCGCTGTCGGCATTTTCGAGCGCATCACCTCCGAGGCCTCGCACCTCATTCACCACAACAAGCGCCGCACACCATCTCAGCCAGGGGGATCCAGAGCGATGTCCGCCTCATGTTGCCAGAGGAACTGGCCAAATGCGCCAAGGCACGAAAGCAGTCACCAAATGCACCAACTTTGTTTCTGTCGATCATTCTAAAGATTATAAAAAACACTGAGAGAGTGCCGCCTTTTGGATGTGAAATGCTTGGGGACAGCCACTGATTGTGAAAGGCACTAGTTAAATGGAAGTCTTTTCTCTCCTTTATAAAAGATCCTACAAGGCTATTTCAAAGAAGAGCAGAGGAAATCCTCCCCGGCGTCCTGATCAACATTTATTCCTCCATCAACATTGCAGAAAAAAAACAGATTATCTGGTCATTATCACACGCTGGTTGTGGGAGCTTGCTGTGCACAAAAGGACTGCCTCACTTGCTTCATTATAGCTGTGGCTACACTTCAGGTTCAAGATTTAGAAGCAGGAGTAGGCCATTCGGCCCCTTGAGCCTGCTACACTATTCAATAAGTTCAAGAATGAAATGATTGTGTCCTCAACTCCACCTACCTGCCTGCCTCCCCATAACCCTTGGCTCCTTTGTCAATCAAAAATCTAACTTGGCCTTGAATATATTCAATGACTCGGCCTTTATTGTCCTCTGGGAAAGAGAATTCCACACACAAAAGTAAATTCTCCTCATCTTAGTCTTAAATGGGCGACCCTTAATTTTTTTAACTGCGTCCTTTGGCTCTGGACTCACCCACAAGGGGAAACATGCTTTTCACATCCACCCTGTCATGCCCCCTCAGGATATTACGGCCTGAATTTTACCTCTGGCGAGCATGCGCGATCGGCGGGCCCAGGAGCAGCAGGGAAACGGCTCCCGACTGCGATTTCATGGTGGCTGGACAATTAATGGCCGACTAGCATGAAACGCACACTGAAAGGCCCAGCGCTGCCGGGATGGGGGCAGGCGATGATGTCACCGTGGGTGCGGGTGATGATGTCACTGCGGGTGCTGGTGATGATGTCGCTGCAGATGATGATGTCACTGCGGGCGATGATGTCACCGCAGATGATGATGTCACCGTGGGTGATGATGTCACTGCGGGCAATGATGTCACCGCGGACAATGATGTCACTGCGGGCGATGATGTCACCATGGGCTAGCACTGTGAGAGAGCTCCCGGAGGGCAGACCGCTGCCTCGGGGGAGCTGCAGACCTGCAATTGATCAAATAAAGTTTTAAAAAGCTGCAAATAAAACAATGCCCATGCATCACGATCTAGCGCCTGAAAATATACCTCATACAAATGCTGTCCACAGATATTTATTTTTATTTTATCTCATACTGAGATCTCACCCCGCCCTTGGATGAGTTTTGATGAAAAATGTAAAGGTGGCCTGGTCAATTCGCCCGTCCGCCAGCCGTACTATTGAACGGGCCCTGAAAAATGGAAGACAATTGTGCAGTGTATGGGCTTAATCCCCCTCTTAATGGTCAGCGCGCGTGCTTCCATCGCTTGCGCGCATCCGCCAAGCAAAATATTGCGCGAGTGCGCTATGACGTCAGGATGCTCGCCCGGCGTCATCTCACGCAATTTTACCCCCCCCCCCCCCCCATCGGGTTGGGCACACACCCACCCACCTGCAGGACATAAAACTCTGCCCTATACGTGTCAGTGAGATCATCATTCTAAACTCCAATGGATACAGGCCCAACCTGTCCAACCTTTCCTCGTTTGCTAACCCCTTCATCCCAGGAATCAGTCAAGTTGAACCTTCTCTGAACTGCTTCTAGTGTAATTATATCCCCCCCGCCTTATGCAAAGCAAAACCATATAGTACTGCAGATGTGGTTTCAGCAAGGCCCTGTACAGCTGTAACAACACTTTCCTACTTTTATATTCCAATCCCCTCGCAATAAGCACCAACATCCCATTTGCCCTCCTAATCACTTGCTGCATCTGCATGCATAGGACCAGGACACCCAGATCCCTCTGTACCGTAGAGCTCTGCAGCCTGTCTCCATTTAAAGAGAAGTGGGTTTTGGAAAGTGCTTTTTGAGACATCCTGAGATCGGGGAAGGTGCTGTATAGATGCAAGTCCTCCTATTTTTTCCAGTGTGGGACGATCTAGGAAAAGTTTCAGCTCAATTTGCGCTGGGCACTATCCCGCAGCACAATGCTGCACATCCCTGCATGTTAAAACAGACAAATGGAGTGAAACGCCAGCTGTCTCTTGTCGTGGTGAGAGAGCTGTGTTGCGATAAGTTACCTTCAAGCTCAACTTATGAAAACAAAGCAATCATCTGTTACCAAGCGAGTGTAGGAGTGATGTCTGCGATGTGCTGTCACTGCACTGACACCTCCTTGGTAGGAAACATTTGATCAATCAGGGATTGAAGTAGATTCCAATAAAGTTGTTTCTTTTTTACTTGACTCTGCCCAGAGATTTATTTGCTCAGACATACAATGCCTCCCCGCAAATAAATCTCTGGGCAGAATTACTTTTCGAATCAATTTGATTCACTGTGAGTGAGTGAGATGTTCCTCCATCATCTTACAAGGCTCCAAAGGACAGAAGAAAGAATGAAGGAGGCCAGTGAGATTGACAAGTGCTGTGTCAGTTGGGAAACTCCCAGACCACCTCTCCGAATCTTGGCGTTCCCTTTCGTGCAAACCCTGCTGCTCTGCCAAAGGGAGGGAGTTGGTGGAAATGCTCCCTTGCCTTTAGCAGAGCTCTGAAGAAGAGTCATATGGACTCGAAATGTTAACTCTGTTTCTCTCTCCACAGTTGCTGCCAGAGTTGCTGAGTTTTCTCGGCATTTTCTGTTTTTATTTCTGATCTCCAGCATCCAGAGTATTTTGCTTTCACCTTACTACACTGGGGAGGGTGTGGAGACCACAGCTTTCAGACACTGTACAGTGTCGGGGGGGGAGGGGGGGGGGTGGTGGGGGGGAGGCACAGATATCACAGGATCTAGACACAATACAGTAGAAGTTGCAGACTCACTGGATTTAAACAGTATACAGTGAACCTCACTGGATTGAGGCAGTATACAGTGAACCTCACTGGATTGAGACAGTATACAGTGAACATCACTGGATTGAGACAGTATACAGTGAATCTCACTGGATTGGGACAGTATACTGTGAACTTCACTGGATTGAGACAGCATACAGTGAATCAGTTCTGTTGAAGGGTCATGAGGACTCGAAAAGTCAACTTTATTCTTCTCCGCCGATGCTGCCAGACCTGCTGAGTTTTTCCAGGTAATTCTATTTTTGTTTTGGACTTCCAGCATCCGCAGTTTTTTGTTTTTATACGGTGAATCTCACTGGATTCAGAGAGTATAGAGTGAACCTCACTGGATTGAGACTGTGTGCAGTGAACCTCACTGGATTCAGACAGTGTACAGTGAGTCCAACTGGATTCAGACAGTATACAGTGAACCTCACTGGATTGAGACACTGTACAGTGAATCTCACTGGATTGAGGCAGTATACAGTGAATCTCACTGGATTGAGACAGTGTACAGTGAATCTCACTGGCTTGAGACATTTTACAGTGAATGTCACAGTATATACCTAGAAAAGTGGACTTGGTTTGAGTGTCAGACTCAGAAATATTGCTCCAAAATCAATATTGCCATCGGCTCAATGTTTTACATCTTGTCGGTCAAGTCAACATTCAGGCATTTGTCTAGCTTGTGCTTCTGATGAGCAATAGCTCAATGCTTGGTCGCTCACAGCGAGAGAGAGAGAGAGAAAGCTTCCATTTGCTGATTGCAGCACCTTTCACAACTCAATGAGTTTAGTGATATACTGCACAGACTCTGGGACTGGATGATTAATTGCTCAATGCTTGTCATAACCAGGCTATAAATAGCCATTTTATTCAGGTAGCTTTCCACCTGGGTTCAATTTTACGGCCTGAACCCGAGGTGAAATGTGCTGACAGCATAATTTAATGTCCTCCTGAGCACGGGCAGAATGAAGCAAGAAGTCGCTGAGCGTTGGAATGCTGCTGCACGTCTCCGGACTCCGCAGTTGCTGAGACATTTCACTCTGGGACTCAGGCAACAGCTGATGGATCGCCGAGCCTCATTATTATTTAAGACGTTTACCCAGAAAAATGCCGATAACCCAACAAGGTCAGTCAGGGTCTGAGCCGCTAACGTGCCAGTGTCAGCGGTGGCTCAGTGGGCAGCACTCTCGCCTCCGAGTCACAGGTATGTGGGTTCAAGACCCCCCCCCCCCCCCCCCCCCCCCCCCCCACCAGAAACCCACGATCAACATCATGGCCCCCCCCCGCCCCACCCCCCCACCCCCAACCCCCCACTGAGGTCTTTTGGATGAGATGTTAAACCAAGGACCCCATCTGCCCTCTTGGGTGGATGTAAAAGATCCCACAGCACTCCTTCGAAGAAGAGTCAGTGAGTTCCCCATGTTTGTCCTGGCCAATGTTTATCCAACAATCAATCAATATAGGTTAAAAAAAGCAGATTGCCTGGGGGTATTGATCACTGTGCTGTTTGTGGGAGCTGCTGCATGCCCTAGATTACCACAGTGACTAATACACTTCAAGAAAAGGAACTTCATTGGCTGTAAAACGCTTTGGGATGTCCTGTGGTTGTGAAAAGCATCATCTCAATTCAAAATAAAACCAGAAAATGCTGGGGACACTCAGCAGGTCCAGCAGCATCTGTGGAGAGAGAAACAGAGCTAAGGTTTCGAGTCCGTATCCTTTTTCATCCCCACCAGTGCCCCCTCACCCCCACCCCATCCCCGACAGAGCCATCTGTTACTTGTTCCATGTTGTTCTTTCACACAATGCTACCCTTGTTCTGCTATCATCACATTCTGCTCTCTTACCTTTATGACGCTATCAGCACCTTATTTAGCACTAACCACGACCACTAATGCTCCCTTTGCCCTTTAGTTCATGACGTCTTTGTCAAACCCTCCTTTGCCCCCACCTATCGCTGGCCTTCTATCCAGCTCCACCTGCCCCACCCCCTTTAACAGTATAAATTTCATCACATTTCCACTTTTCCTTAGCTCTGAAGAAATGTCGTACGCACTCGAAACGTTAACTCTGTTTCTCTCTCTACAGACGCTGCCAGACCTGCTGAGTTTTTCCAGCGTTTCCTGTTCTTATTTCAGATTTCCAGCATCCACAGTCTTTTGCTTTTCTTTCAGTTTATAAATTCAAGTCTGGCTCTTATCCTGGGTTCGAATTGGCCTTTATATCAGATAGAAATTTCAGCAGGTCGAAACATCCTCATTTTTAAGTTTTGTGGCAGGGCTTGGCTGGTTTGCCTCACGATAAGTTTTGAGACTAGGCTACAGTTAAGGCCTAGCTGGCATGAGCAGCTACAGTCATCCAAGAATGAGTTAACTGTGTCAGGGAGGTACAGTGAAGACAATCAAACATCGACAGAGGTGACCACGAGCTCTCACACAGATAGAAACACGCTGACAATGAACATGGCCTGTATTGACGGGTGAACAATAACAGGTTGTTTGGCTCCCTGTGTTGATGTTTGTCTTTCAGTCCCCAGTCCTCCTGTTCCCAAAACTCTCTATTCCCTTTTTCCTTCAACCGTCTATTTAATCTGCTCTGGCACGGGGCTGAATTTTAGTTCCAGGCCCCCGAACCCGATGCCGGACTGAATTCCGGGTGGGAAACCCGGAGTTGGCCGTGGCAGGACCCTGGAACAAATTTTCGAGGAGGCAGCCAGCTGAGAGGGCACCTCGGTGAGCACTGCCTAATTAAAGGGGGGCAGGCAGACTCTGCAGCCGCTAGGGTCGACGGGAGAGCCCTAGGCTCTGGGCGGCCTCCATAGGAGGGAGATGACGAGGGCTCCTCAGGGTGGAGACACCCTCTGTCAACTTGCAAGTGACACGGAATATACTATGTCCACAGCTGCCAGGACAACCCCTCCACAGCCCCTCACAGCCCAGCGGGTCTGTGCTGGGCTGCTTTGCAAGACGTGCCTCTGGCCTGCCATCCCCACCCCCCGGCCCTGGCCTGTCACCGGGAGACCATCTCCATGCCATCTACAGGCTCCAACCACATCGGAAGATCCAGATGCCATCTGATGTGCGCCCACGTTTGGCTCCTCAGTTAGCCTAATTAGCTAGTGGATGAGTAGCCATTAACCCCCCAGAAGCTGCCTCCCTAAAAACAGGCCAGAGGCAGGAACCTGCCATCAGATGGGTACGCTGCACAGTAGCGAGAAATTGCCGGAACACCTGCCTCCAAACCCCCTCCGCCTCGGGATGAAAGTTTTGTCCTTTTCGGCCACTGACTCTGCATCCCTTAGAGCTTCCATGTGTTTTAATAAAAAGTTTCGCCTGCCATCACTCTGAACCTTATGCCTGGAAGAGATGAGTTTTGTGGCAGGGCCTGGCTAGTTTACCCCACAGTAAGTTTTGAGACCAGGCTTATAGATGAGGCCTAGCTGGCATGAGCAGCTATAGTCGCATCAGAATGAGTCAGCAAGGTGTAGTGAAGGCAATCAAACATCCACAGGATGTGGGCAGCATTTATTGCCCCTGTTCAGAGGGCATTTAAGAGTCAACCACATTATTGTGGATCTGGAGTCACATGTAGGCCAGACCAGGTAAGGACAGCAGATTTCCTTCCTAAAGGGGCATTAGTGAACCACATGAGTTCTTACGACAATGGTTATCATTAGACTTTTAATTCTAGACTTTTATTGAATTTGAATTCTACTATTTGCCATGTCATGGGATTTGAACCTGGGTTCCCAGAGCAATACCTCTGGATTATCCACCCAGTGACAATACCACTGCCTCCCTACACATGGCCTGTATTGACAGCGAACAATAACAGGCCTCATAAGCAGAATCAGGCTTATCACAACACCCCAAAGCCACGAGCTAGGAGGGGAGGCTGAATGAATGAGAATCTCAGTCTAATGGTCGAGACCTGGTTTTCAGGGAAAAATGTGCTTTACAGGGAAAAAATGGTTGGAGGTGGGATACGATTCCCAAAACACCAAGGAAAATCTTCAACTTCCCAAGTGATTCTTCTTCTTGAAGGAGGTCCGACCCACAGCACACGATCTCCATTTTGGCTAGGTCAAGGAGACAGGTCTCAAATCCACCCCAGCCCAAACGGGGATCGAGCCTAGGGTTGCCAACTGTGATTAAATGTATTCCTGGAGGTTTCACCACAGGATTTACCCCCATGCTCCAGCTGTTTAAAAATAAGGGGTCATCCATTTAAAACGGAGATGAGGCGAAATTTTTTTCTCTGAGGTTTGTGAGTCTTTGGAACTCTCGCCCTGAAAAGGCAGGAGAAGCAGAATCTTTGAATATTTTTAAGGCAGAGGTGGATAGATTCTTGGTAAGCAAGGGGGTGATAGGTTATTGAGGTAGGTGGGATGCAGATTTGAAGTTACTATCAGATCAGATCTTATTAAATGGGGGAGTAGGCTCGAGGGGCTGAATGCCCAGCTCCTGTTCCTTATTCATATTAGTCAGCCAACACATCAATCCTTGGGACATGCTGCCTTCCTACACCAATCAGAAAGCAAAAAGACTCCTCACCCAATTGGATGATGCTTGACTGTCAGCCAAACAGCCTCTTTTTCCCCCATTTTCAATATTTTTACAAAAATGACAAAAAAAAACCCAAATCTTTTTGAAGGGCCTGATGAATTTTCCTCTAGGGTTGCACACAGCAGTGTCCTGGAGATTGACCTTCAATTCCTGGAGACTCCAGGCCAATCCTGGAGGGTTGGCAACCCTAACTGAACCTCATTTTGTTGGCACCAATCTGACCCATGCTGGCTGCCCAGCCAACTTTGACATGCACATGGTGTGCCTGGAGCCAAGAATAGTGATGGGAGGGGACCCAATTTCTTTCCATCACATGGCTGAACAGGAATCTCTCCCGCTCTTACTGCCTGCCACTGATGTGTGTTGGAAGGATTTGCAGGGCGATACCCACATTGTGAACGCACATTCCTTGGCCATCAAGTCCTGGGGCGCGACTTGGACCAGGAGGTTCTGGCTTAGAGGCTGGAACGCTACCCATTGTGCCGCAAGACCTCCTCCTCCCTTGTGTTTAAAAATGGAATTTCACTTATTTACCAGGTTGTCAACAACAAGCCACTGGGGCCTTGATCAGAGTAGGCTTCAACCCTCTAAAACAACTGGCAGAGCAGGCAGAAGAGGGTGGCTGGTAGAAATGAACTTGAGGGATGTTGAAGCGAGGATAACACCGCTGAATCAGCACACGCCAGTTTATTGGCAATTCATCTTTAGAGGAAACATAACCAAATTTTGTCGCCGAACCAGGTGCAGATGTGTGTAGAAATCGGAAGCCCCGCTCAGCTGTTGTGGCGCTTTAATTTCTGAGTGCTTCTGCCTCTCCATTCTCACCAATGTTCCGTTTGGCTGACAATCCAGACCTGGTGCACTTGATGCGCATAATGATTAGTGACTCTGCTGCCGTAATTGGTAAAAGCTGATTTCGAGTGTGAAATTAAATCCTAATGCTCATGTTTTTGTGCTTGTTCAAAAATCGTTTAGCCTTTCAGCACTTTCAGATTTACAATTGATAAATTATAATGGTCTCGAAATAAATGTTGATGCTTGCAGCAGTGTGCGTTTGTGATCCGTGCCACATTTCTTGTCCGGTAAATCTCATTTGTTTTGACGTGTGTTTTGCATTCATTAGGGAAAAGGGCATCCTTTTGGAAAATGCTAAAGTAGTTCCTGAATGGAGGGTTGGGGGTGTGTGGGCTGGGGTAGGGTGGGGTGAGGAGGGGTCGCTTGCAGGGGCCAGGGTTGATGTCCTCTCACCCACAGGATGCGGGAAGCCTACTGAGGCAAAGAAAAGGCGAATTAAGGCCACTCAGCAGCTGGAATTTACATGTTCACCCACTGAGGCCAAAATACGACCAGGGAGAGAGGCAACCCCCCTCCCCCCCTCAAATAGTGGCAGACCAGGATTGGTGAAACGATGAGCGTGACCCTTCCCTTCAGAAGTCGCGTCGGGCACCCTGACGCCAACATGGCTGCAGGGTGGGGAACCGGACGCTCGGAAATTCAACCGATGTCAGGGCCCCTGACCCCCCCCCCCCCCCACTCCCCCACCCACCCATCAAAACAGAAATCCAGCCCCTCGTCCCTTCTTCTGGGCTCAGCTGCGAATAGTCTCACGCCGGCAGGGTTTTTAGCTCGGGGGAGGGGGTTTTGCAGGCGCGCGATCCTACCCGCTCGAGCGCAAAATAGCGGGTGATGACCGTCAGAGGGGCCTCCGGCTGCCAACACCCGCTCACGCGGTATTTCGGTCAGTGGGCAGGCGCGCGAGTCGGAATCGCGCCCGCCGACAATCAAGAGGGGCAGTTGAGCCCGTCAAAGCTCCAACCGCCCCCGCCCCCCGCCCCCCCCCCCCCCCCCCCGATTTGTCATGGCCGGGCGAACCTGCCAGGCGGACTTTGCGTTTTTTGTTGAAGCCTCATCCAAGGGCGGGATGAGGTGTCCGTTATTAAATTTAGAAAAATCAAAAAAAAAACAGATGGACAGAATTTTGGTCGCGTGGACGTTCAGGTGACTGATTCTAATGCCCGGACATTTTTCTTTTCCCGGGTTTTGAAACCTTTATGTATTGTTTTTAAATTCCTCGGCTCCCTGAGGCGGCTCTCTCTGCCTTCAGGGAGCTTTCATTCCGCGCTTGCCCTTGCCCCCCCCCCCCCCCACACACACGCCGGCACATACGTCAGCGCCCGGCCCCACCCCGGCAGCGCCGAGCTTTTCAGTGTGCCAGCTTCAGGCCGGCTGGCCAAAAAATCCTGCCCACAATCCCCCCCCCACCGTCCCACATTCTACATCCCGTGGGCTACTTCTCAGCTCCTTTTGCCCCGCCCTCCGCCCCCAACGTCTGGCTGCAAGTCCCACCACCCCAACATCCCCACTCCCTTCGCCGCACCATTGCCGGCCTCGCCATCAGCGCCATGGGACAAACTGTGACGCCGAGCTACAGAGGGAGGCTTCAGGCCGGATGAACAGAAGCTCGATCAAAGAGGCAGGGTTTAAGCAGCGCCTTGAAGGAAGAGAGTGAGGCAGAGAGGTATAAGGAGGGGAAATCAAGAGAGCTCAGGGTCCAGGCAACTGAAAGCACCAATGACAGAGTGGTTAAACTCGGGGATGGGTGGGGGGGGGGGGGGCCCTCGAGGTATTATACTCACCAAATAGCCGACAGAGGATTCCTTCCCCCATGGCCTCTTACATTCCTTTCCGAACCACGGACCTGACAAACTCTACTGGGCCAGGATTTTCAGAAGATACACAACAGTCAGAATCCCATCTGCAACATTTCCTTCAACCTGTGCAAGTGCCATAAATAACATGGCCTTTGCTCTGAACTACAGCTGTGCTGATGCTACCACCTGACACAACTGCTGGGACATAGATTGTGTATATAAGACATCTGGACTGGTGATATCCATGCGCTCGTTGACAGGCAGAGTTTTAGCATGAAGACCGAGTGATTTACACCCCTGACCCCGACATTGTCACCGACCAGTTTTACCCCTCCAAGGCACGGTGCTGTAATTCTAGTACATGATCCCTACCTGAACTCTTACATTGCTCACTGTAAATTATAACCGTCACAAGCTACTGTTTGCAAGCTGTAGATTTTCCCGCTTTGGACCCTCCATGGAGCCTTCAATCTGTAATGAAGCATTTATGCTCGGCAGTGGTGCCTCCTTGCTGAAGCTTCTGTAGAATTTGTTCTACCCTGTAAGGATTGAGCGATTCTGCATCTCCAGCACAAAGCTAAAGCATGCAATCGAAAGCTACCGGCCAGCACTAATTGTCTATGTTACCCTTGAGAAAGTGGTGCCTTCTTGAACTGCTTTGCCTTTTCTGTCTTGGTTTAACACAACTGAGCGGCTTTCTAGGCCATTTCAGAGGGCAGTTAAGAATCAACCACATTGCTGTGGCTCTGGAGTCACGTGTAGGCCAGACTGGGTAAGGACAGATTTCCTTCCCTAAAGGACATTAGTGAACCAGGTGGGTTTTTAAGGCAAACCAATAGTTGCGTGATCATCATCAACACTGAGACTAGCTTTTTACTCCAGATACATTTAATCCTAAACTCAATTAATTAAATAAATCCAAACTCCTCCAGTTGCCGTAGCAGGAATTGCACTCATACCTCCAGAGCAATGGTCCGGGCCCCTGGATTACTATCCAGTACCATTACACAGATCCATTGGCACAGTTTTGATGTACCTAGCTGTATGAATAACCTTAAGTGTATTCAATCCCTGCCCTATGTCCACTGATGATCTGAATGATTAAGTCTGATTAATAGGGAAGATGGTGGTGTAGCGATAATGTTAGTGCACCAGTAATCCAAAGGCCCAAGCTAACAGTTTGGGGACAAGGGTTCAAATCCCAATAAGATAAAAGCAAAATGCTGCTGATGCTGGAAATCTGAAATACAAACAGAAAATGCTTAAAAAAAAACTCAGCAGCATCTGTGGCAGAAGAAACAGAGTTAACATTTCAAGTCTGTATGATCCCTCTTCAGAAGGAGGGTCATTCAGACTTGAAACATTAACTCTGTTTCTCTCTCCACAGATGCTGTCAGACCTGTTGAGTTTTTCCAGCATTTTCTGTTTTGATTTTGGCTCAAATCCCAGCATGGCACCTGGAAGAATTTGAAATAATTAATAAATCTGGAATATAATGCTAGTCTCAGTAATGGTGACTGTGAAACTAATGTCAATTGTCGTGGAAACCCATCTGGTTTAGTGGAGGAAATCTGCTGTCCTTACCTGGTCCGGCCTTTGTCTGATTCCAATGGGGTCGAGTCCGACTGGTCTCTGAAATGGCCTAACAAGCCACTCAGTTCAAGGGCAATTCGGGATGGGCAACAAATGCTGGGCCTTGTCAGCAATACCCACCTCCCATGAAGGAATTTTTTAAAAACCCTTCTGAGAGAAAGAAATTCTCACCTCCTTCTAAAACTGCGTCCTCTAGCTCCAGTCTCCTCCACAAGAGGGAATATCCACCTTAACAAGCCCCCTCAGGATGTTTCAGTATGATCACATCTCATTTATCTGAACTCCCGCGGGCTTAGGCCCAACCTGTTCAGCCTTTCCTCATAAGATGAGCCCTTTATCCCGGGAGGCTTATGTATACCCCAGTGTGCAGCTTGTTCAGTGTCAGAGTAGTGAGATAGAGGGGACCACACACCATACGGTGCCCACTGACTATTTGCACCTTTAACTCCTGCCTATGCAGCAAGAAGAATCCAGATATGTTTGCACTGCTGGAGAGTTTGCGATATGGGTGTAATGTAAGAACGTTAAATTTCTACCATACGTTCACATTCCAAGGAAATCCCAAAGCCCTTAACAGGTCATGCATTGTTTTTGTTTCTGAATTGTAGTGGCTGTTGGTGTTTGGTCAAGTGCGCTGGTCACTTCACGCACAGTAAGATCCCAAAACAGCAAATGTGATGTGAGAGGTTCATCGAGGGATTTTTTTTGGAAGTTTTGGGGTTGAGGGAAGTGTGGTTGCTGGGACACCTGGAGCACCACCCTACTTCATCCAAAGTGGCACGGGATTTTTACCATCTGCCTGGGATGTTTTGAATGGCAGTGGTTTAACGTCTTATGCGAAAGGGGAGGAATAGCGGCATGGTCCCACAACCGGAGCTGTTTGTAGTGCCACTGACCTGCGCCGCGTCGTTGAGTGAGAATGAAATGGGACCTTATTGGATAATTTTGGACAAGTGTGTTTCTCTGCCTCCTTGTGCAGCACCGCTGACTCCCCCAGTGAATTACCAAGCAGGGAACGAGGGACAGACCACAATTTATTGGCTTTGTAAAAAGGGAGAAGTTAGATTTAGTGCACATCATGTGTCACCAGCTGTGAGTGACCATCGTTCATTTTTTTTTGTTTGAAAACCTGTTGGAGCGGCTCCCACTCAGAAAGTAAATGCAGCTTTATAGGTTTAAATCGCCCTCCAGTTCATCTCGGACATTTTTAGAAAAGAATTGTAAGGGCAGAGCATTTGGGCCCAGCCACTGCGCCAAGTGCCACTTTATTTACCCTCCGACCTCGCTTGTTCACTACTTCCAGCAAAACGGGTTCTAAAAGATGGATTTACGACTTTTCCAGTTCTGGCCCTCCTGCCGGGTTAAGGTAGAGTGACCTGAGGGGGCTCTTCCCCCCTGCACTCTCAGTCATTCCCGGATCCGAGAAGCATGTGTACTCAGTCAAAAATGGAAGCAGGAAATGCTCGGAAATACTTAGGCCTGGCAGCGTCTGCGGAGGGAGAAACAGAGTTAAGGTTTCAAGGTCGTTGACTTTTAATCAGTGACCCTATCTTGAAGCCACTTAAAGAGTTGGCTTCAATGGCCGTTCCTGGTGGCTTATTCCCCAATTATTTCTCTTCATTTAAGGGGACTAAGCGAAATGGACCGCAGGGGCTCGATAGCACGTTTTGCCCCCCACCCAATATTCCACAGCGGACTGCCAATTCGCTCACTGGTAACTGTTTTGCAGTAGCAATTTAGACAAATTTATACCCCCCACCACCCACCCCACTCCAATCAGTGCGAACTGTTGGCCGCCATCCCCCCTTGTAGTCGGAATGTTCCAGGTTCAAATCTCTCTCCGGGACTTGAGTACACAATCAAGGCTGCAGCTCCAGTGCAGTACTGAGGGGAGTGCTGCACTGTTGGAGGCGCCGTCTTTTGGATGAGATGTTAAACCTGCCTGCCTGGGTGGATGTAAAGGATTCCGTGGCGCTATCTGGAAGAAGAGCCGGGGAGTTATGTCCAGCGTCCCGCAATCAAGCATCAGAAAGACGGATTACCTGGTCATTAACATTGCTCTTTGTGGGATCTTGCTGTGTGAAAATTGGCTGTTGCGTCCCCTATAGCAGTGACCACACTTCCAAAGTACTTCATTGGCTGAAGCGCTTTGAGATGTCCGGTGGTTGGGAAAAGCACCATATAAATGCAAGTCTTTGGGTATAAAGTGGATTCGTCTCTCACCCCGATGGGCCGCTCTGATGGTCCTGTAATTAACAGCGCCGCAAAACGGAGTAAAGTTGCATACAGTGAGAGATTTTGCCTTGCTGCTTGTTTGCGGAACCATTTAGAATAGGAAAAGGGAGCTTGTCTGGAGTGAATGATAGAATATGCTCTCAGGTGGCCATTTTTAGCACTGCAGGGGGCTGTTTCTGGAAATAACCAGTGAATGCCCCAACAAATGTCTCAACAAAAGACACTGCCTTGCCCTTGGGATTCCTTTCAGTATACGTGGCTGGCAATATGGGGCATACACAGTCCCTCAGAACTCGGAGAAATGTGGAGAATGTCGTTGGCAATGATTGCTCAGGCAGTGTTTTAGTAATATGACATTCTTCAGCCCCAGGTCAGCTGAAAGCTCGTCTGTGTCTGGAGGCTTTGTCTGTCAAAATGTCTGTAAACACTTTGTGCCTGTAGGACCAGTTCTCCCTTTTTATGGAGAAGCCGAGGTGAAAGGTCAAGGCCCCGAGCACGGGCACCACCAAGGTCGAAAAGTGTGTGCAAGAGGAGGTGAGACAAGTCAGGAAGTAGCCATTAGGTAGTGTCAAACTAAGGTCCTAAAAGCTGGAGCTTAATGGGGGGAGAGAAGATAAGGAAATTTTGGTCTGATCGAGAAAAAGCATGGGTTAGAGTGAGAGACTGTGCA
The DNA here is from genome assembly GCF_017639515.1 of Carcharodon carcharias. NCBI lineage: Eukaryota > Metazoa > Chordata > Chondrichthyes > Lamniformes > Lamnidae > Carcharodon > Carcharodon carcharias. The sequence goes on from NC_054468.1 coordinate 221,530,707, forward strand.
ATTAATCTTTCTTTCACCGCTGTGGGGATGAAAAGGAGGGGACAGTGTGTCGTTTGTTTACAACTTAACAGGAACAAGGGAGGACTAATTCCACGGGACCTGAGTTGATGAGCACAGAGAGATCGTGCGAGAGGTTGGGAGCTCCTGTTGAGCCACAAGCTTTGTTCTCGCATCCTGGCCAAGACACTGAGCTCAGTGGTGGAAAGGCCTTTACAAATGGTCAGAGGCACCGAGTGACTTGGGCACTGTGTGGAAAGCCGGGATTGAGGCAGGGAAAAGAGAGGTCCTGGGAGGCAGCTTTAGTGGGGTGGAAATTTGTGAGCTCGCCTTACGAGCAGAGATATGAGGAATGGAAAAGCGTTGATCGATGGAGGATTAAAAATGAAACCGTCAGAGGTTAAAGGTGGCAGCTGCTGCTCAGCGTTAGGAGAGAGAAGAAACCGTTGTTCAAGAGTTGCCAAGGTAAAGGGCAGAATCTTCTGGAGGTGACAGGGGTCTCAGCTACTAGCTGGAGAGCTGGCGAAAGCCCTGAGTCGCTGCTTTTCGGGATGGCTCGCTGTCATTTGACAGGCCAGCGGTGGGCCTTCCCCAAGGGTCAAGGACCTGGGGACTGAAGTCCCGCCTCTCAAGAGCTGCCAGCCAGTCAGAGGCTGGCAGCTCTGTTGAACAGCAGCACCACCAGGGCAGCAGTGGCTGCTGCCGGTACTACACTCACTCAAGGCCCAGGATCGTCGCTGGATCCCGTGACAGGACCGGGGGAGGTGGTGATGGCAGCAAGGGCAGGTGTGGCCCTCGGGTACACCCCTGCCCCGTTCTCAATGCCAGTTCTCTTGATCAGGCACAGAATGCCATTGAGCAAGGAACCACCATTGGGAACCTGCAAGCCACCCTGACAGAGTTTACTCATTGCGCTGCTCGCATGGTTAGTCCCTGCCTGCCACTTGGCACATACCAGTGGCTGTGTTAATTGCCCACTTCAGGACCACCAATCGGTGGTGGGGTTGGAAGGTCACCCATGGCTCTTCACCCCACAGTCTTAATTGGGGGTTTAGATGGGAAGGTGGCAGGCACCTCACCCACACTTTCCTGCCTGATTAAATCCTCCCCCACCCATCCAGACCCTGAACTCACCAGGGAGGGCACAAGATTCCGTCCAAAGACCTTGGTGCCCCTTTGAAGGGCATGGAGCAGACCAAGATTGGGTGATACATTCATTGCACACAGCGGGAGGGCTGCAGGGAGTGAGCGCCCAAACAGCATGATCCAAAGGAAGAAGGAGCTTGTATTTTGTATTTCTGCACTGCATTGTACAATGGCTCAAAGCGCAATCCATTCAACCTTAAATCGCCTTTTAAATTAGGCCACTGTTGCTAGGTATATGAATGTGGCAGCCTGCACACTATCGCAGAACAATGAGATGTATGACCGGCTTATTTATTTCAGAGATTGGGCGGGGCTGACGAGTGGAGGAATTCACTGACATGGAGAAGGATCAGAAGAGGGGTGAAGAGATGAAGGATTGGGCTCTGGGGGAACCTGTTTTAATGGGGCGAAAGCAGTCTGAGGATGACTCATTAACTGCAGCACAGAGTGAGAGAGAGAGATTCGTGTCAAGTGTAAGGGAGCAGCGTGTTCATGAATAAAACAAGCTCATCTTTCAAGGTTTGAGATTTAAAAAAACAAATCACCTTTGAAATTCAGCAAGAGACCTTGCCACCAAAACAATGCATCTTCCACACTCAATAGTCTCCTCGAGACTTTTTCAGGAAAATGGTGTCTCTTTCTAACCAGTAAAGAATAATATTCTGCACAAGTTCATAAGTAGAGCAGAATTTTTCGAATCAAGTGTTGCTTCTTCCCAGCTCAACCCCATATTCTGGTGTGCCTTCTCTTTAGAAATCTATCTGATAGTCACCAAAATCCACTTCTGCTGCCTACTTTAATAGAAATAATTTCTATCGCACCTTTCACAACCTCAGAACAACACAAAGTGCTTTAAAGCCAATTAAGAAATTGAGAATTGTAGTCACTGTTGTACCGTAGAAGAAATGGCAGCCAGTATGCGCACAGCAAGCTCCCACAAGCAGCGATGTGGTGATGACCAGGTAATTTTTTTTTTAGCATTATTGGCTGAAGGATAAATATTAGCCAGGACACAAGGGAGAAAGCCATGATTCTTCTTCAAAACAGCGCCAATGGATTTTCTGCATCGACCTGAGGGGGCAGACAGGACCTCAATTTAACCTCTCACCCGAAAGACAACACCCTGACATTGCAGCACCCCCTGAGTACTGCACAGATGGTGTCAGCCTGGAATTTGACGGATGTAGGAAATGCGGCAGCCATCTTTTGTGTACAGCTAGACCCCACGAACAGCATTGCGAGATAATGGCCAATGAATCTTTTTTTATTCGATATTGGTCAAGGAACTCTGGATGCGGGGAATCCCCACCCCTAGCTTTGCTCCCAGTCTGCCATTTGTCATGTAAGAGTGACCATGGAGGTCCTGCCCTTTATGGGGAAACTGGGAAAGGGGCGGGGACCTTGCACAGCTGTAAAGATGATTTGCCCCTCACAGCTTCTCAATGCCAGTTGCATGAATGGTGAGCTGGCAGGTGGCAGGGCGCTAACCTTTATTCCCCTGTGTGATCCTTTTGTAACATTTCTCAGAGTGATCACTACATAGCGATTCTGCTTCACACTCCTTTATCTGCACTGCCAGAAGGTACATCTCCTGAAACTGGGCAGTAAAAATAATCACAGCTTCCTTTCCCCATATTACCTGCCGAGATTTATTGTTCAAGGTAAAAGGCTTTAATTCTAGAAACCAATTAAGGAACACTGTACTACCTCCAGCTTGCAGACTGATGGACCAGGTGGGGAGATACCCAAGTGAACTGTCCTGTGGCAGCTCCACGAATGAAAATGCCCTACTATGAATGCCTGGAGCGATGTAAGTTTGAGGAAAGTTCCAACAAGGGGACGAGTTCAAATCATAAGCCTGTCCACAGTTTAGCAGTAAAATGGCGATCTTTGAGAGAGCCGGTGACAATAGATAGTGTGAAACCATAGAAAAACATAGAAACTAGGAGCAGGAGTAGGCCATTCAGCCCTTCGAGCCTGCTCCGCCACTCATTATGATCATGGCTGATCATCCAACTCAATAGCCTGCTCCCGCTTTCTCCCCATATCCTTTGATCCGTTTTGCCCCCCAAGAGCTATATCTAACTCCTTCTTGAAAACGTGCAGTGTTTTGGTGAAAAAGGAGGAAGTTTGGCACAACGCCACTCCTAAATCAGGGTTAATGTGGATTTCTGGGGCAGTTTTTTTGGGAACCTGACAATTCATGTTCAATTCTTCAGTACAGATTTCCTCCCCTTGTTGAGCACTAAGCTCTAGCAGGAGCACGTACTTCAAAGGGAGACACAGAAGAGGCACAGTGATGGTGTTACTGCATTAATATTATTTTTCTTCTTTCATGGATGTGAGCCTCTCTGGCAAGGTCAGCACCGGTTGCCTATCCCTAATTGCCCTTGAACTGAGTGGCTTGCTAGACCATCTCAGAGGGGCAGTTAAGAGTCAACCACGTTGCTGTGGGTCTGGAGTCACATGTAGGCCAGACCAGGTAAGGACAGTAGATTTCCTCCCCTGGAGGACATTAGTGAACCAGATGGGTTTTTACAACCACAACAATCAATGATAGTTTCGTAGTCACCGAGACTAGCTTTCATATTCCAGATTCATTAATTGAATTGAATTTGAACCCACGTTCCCAGAGAATTAGCTGGGTCCCTGGATTACTAATCCAGCAACATTACCACTACACCACCATTTTCCCTCTGTAGGCCTGGACTGAGGCTCTGGAAGGATGAGTTCAAATCCCACCATAGCAGCTGAGGGAATTTAAATTTAATTAATTAATTAGTTAATTAATCTGGATGAAAAACTAGATCACGAAACCACTGGGGTTGTTGTAAAAACCCATCCGGTTCGCTCATGTCCTTCATGGAAGGAAACCTGTCATCCTTACCGACCTGACCGATATGTGACTCCAGATCCACAGCCGTGTAGTTGACTCTTAACTGCCCTGCAAAATGGCCCAGAAAACCACTCAGTTGTATCAAACCTCACCAGAAACAAGGCACCTTGGCCGTACCAATGCCGCATGGGACTGCAGAGGGTTCAAGAAAGCGGCCCACCACCACCGCCAAGGCCGGTTAGGGATAGGCCTAGCCAGAGACACTCACGTCCCGAGGAAGAATGAAGAGAAAAGGTTAATCAGAAGAATCAAGTGTAGTCAGCTGGAGGCGCTACCAGAATGCTGCCTGTACGCTGTGGAACTCTAACCCACATATGAGTCGCCTCTGTGAGGAGAGCAAAAACAGGAAAGGAAATCTGAGCATGGAAGAAAGAAGGGAATAATCATACAATCCCACCTTGTTCCCCTTATTTCAGCATTACTGTTGATGAGTCACAGTTGTGGCTACAGTTACACCATTTAAACCGGCTGCACCAATGATAAGTGAGTAAAGTGCACAAAATGGTCAAAAAGCACTTGCACACTTTGCTTTTCATCTGGTACTTTACTAGCCAATGCACGGGCTAAAGTACACCTTCATATTCTCAACACACATATCAATTACGCCTTTTTATTAAACAATCAGAAATGCATTTAACCGCATTTGGATTCCTGACTAGCCCATATGTGCCTGACAGCTAATGTATTGGACAACACTGCATTATTAAAATGCTGTGTTAGAAGTTATTAACATAGCTCCCCTGATGGGGATGCATTTTAGAGGAAGCCAACTAACTTGGTAAAGGCACCATCTGTTGTCGTGTTAAACCCTTGTTTTCAGGTTGTAGATCCAAGAGGAGCGGAAGAGTGCCTGCCCCAGCTCCACAGCACCCCCGAGGGGGCGCTACTGAGCAACAATCAGACCCTCGACCCCCCCACCAACCACACCCTCTCCTTTGCCCTCTTCCACCACCCCCTCGCAGATCTTGATTGAAGGCTGCTTGAGGTATTCCAGACGCTTCTGGAAGTAATTAAATAAAGGATATAAGAGGCACTGGAGAAAGGGCAAATGAGATTCACAAGCTACCAGAACTGAGAGGTGATACCCACCAGGAAAGATTGACCAGGCTGAGGGCTCTCTTCCCTAGAAAAGGACTGGAAGACTGAGGGGGTGACCTAATAAGAGGTCTGTAAGATTGATAGGGTAGGTGTAGAGAAAATGCATCCAACCTGCAGGGGAAGTCAAAATTAGGGCCCCGTGAATATATGATCATTACTGCTGAAGCCAATAAGGAATTCAGGAGAAACTTGACCCGGAGAGTGGTTAGAATGTGGAACTCACCACCACAAGAAATAGCTGAGGTGAATAGTATAGTTCCATTGGATAAACAATAGTTGGTGGGGGTGCAGTGAAAGGAATGGAAGGCTATACACACTGGGTGAGTTGAGGCTTGTGTGGAGCACAGGAGCACATACAGTGCATAAACCTGGTTGGTTCAGTAGCCTGCTCTGGTGCTGTAATATGCTATGTATCTGTAATGCAGCACAATCTCGGGTTGGCCTCACTCCCCAATAGGAGTGAGTACTCTGTCGGTAATGGACCCAATTATGAGCCGTAAACCATCTACACTCGTGTGTGGATGTCGAGTGTGAACAGGGGCTGCGATGCTTTCTCTGATCAAGTCGTAGCCTTGACCACCGTCCTCCCCACCTCCGCCCTCTGTGTGACGAATGGTCATTTGGCTGAGTCGGGTGGCCATTGCCAGAGGCTAAGGATACCGGATATCCAAACTAGTGGCAATGCAACACAGTTGGGGGGGGAAAGGTGTCATTACATACAGAGATTACATCATCACCTGCTTTCCATCCTCAAGCTCGCAGATTAAAAATCAGACCAGAATAACGTGTGATTTTGAGTATAACAGCTTCATTTCAAGTGAACAGAATCACCATGAGTTCCTGGCCTGTCTTGTGTTTTAGACTTCTGTATTTTGTAAAATCATTTTAGGCGCAGGTCTCTTTCAGTTCTTCTGTCCTCACCCATTAGACTGGATATCAAGATATCTGGTACCAGACAGCGCACAGACCAGACTGTCCACTATAAGAACATAAGAAATGGGAGCAGGGGTGGAACTTATGGTCCTTTGAGCCTGCTCCACCATTCAATACGCTTCAGCATCAACTCCACTTTCCTGCCCGCTCCCCCTATCCCTTGATTCCCTGAGAGACCAAAGATCTGTCTATCCCAGCCTTAAATATACTCAATGGTGTAGCACCCACAATGGCCACCCTATGGGAGAGGCAAGCCTGGAGCTTTGGAACCATAACCCAGTAAGGAACAGTGTCATTCACAGAGAAAATTGAAGGAGGGTAAAAAATTACAATTTTCTTGTGAATTTTAAGAGCAAAGGATTTCCTGGAAATCGGTGATCAGCTTTAACCATGAAAAGACATAACAGAAACAGAAATACCTGCAAAAACTCAGCAGGTTGAGTTTTTCCAGGTATTTCTGTTCCTGTTTTTGTTTTGGATTTCCAGCATCCGCAGTTTTTTGTTTTTATCTCTGTGAAAAGACATAATTGGAATTTTAGAGCTGTAAATGTAATTAGTTTCAGTGATGGATCTGCTCCTTGACAGGATGTGTAAAGTTTGTAGGCTGCGGATTAATTTTTAAGTATCTGGCCCCTGTGAGACCTGGCTCTTCAGCTTAAAGATGGAAGGAATGCCTGTGTGTTTGGAGAAAGCTAGGTCATTAGTAATCCAGGATGTGGGAAGCCAGCAATGCTGGAACTTTACTGGAGACAGGCGATTGACAAACAATGAGATCATAGAGATAGGGTTGGGGGAGGGGCAGGAGGTTTGTTTGTTTATGTGTGAGTTTATGTGTGAGTTTGTGTGTGTGTGTGTGGGAGGGTGTGGGGTTGTTTGTGTGTGTGTTTGTGTTGGGGTGTGTGTGTGGGTGGGGTTGTGTGTGTGTGTGGGGGGTGGGGGTTTGTGTGTATGTGTGTATTTGGAGGGAGGGATGAGAGGGGAGTATTGCATTACAACCTGAAGACAGAAAAGTGAAAGAATTGTTTGCAACATCTTAACATCCCATTCAATGCATCCATGAGTGTGGTTTTTATAGAGAGACTGTTCTTGACTGCATGTAACCCACCCACATCTGTGCTTTGCACCCCACAGCCTATCCTGTCACAAGGGCTTAAAGCTTCTGGAATTTTGTGTGACCCAGGCAAGTTCCCTGGGGAACGGTAAAAGCAAACACCAAATGCGTGTTCATGAACTGTTAAGGACTGGCCTTTGTTTATCTTTCGCCAGGGGAGAGGTTGGTGGGGGGTGGGTTGGGGGGGTGGATGGATGTAATGTAGCAGAAGAGCTGTGAATGACATGCTGACCCTGGTGACCTACCAGGAGAAGGCACTGACGTGTGCATTCCGACACCCCGTCTAACATTGCCCTTGTAAACAGTACAAATAGGCACATTATGTTAATGCTTGGCATTAGTAAGTCAACAGAGCAGGTCAAGAACATGAGACAGGGTAGTTCACGGTGCATTTGCTCCTTCAAGTACAAAGCTGAACTGGAGGAGAACCTGATTCTTGTTGACACTTTTTTCTGATCTGTTAACCTCCAGTCTATTTCAGAAGGAAAGCCCTACCTGAGGGGAATCCTTCAATCTGCCCCATCTTATCAATGCAGTCCTGAAGTTTGGAAAGGAGCTTCACAGAGTGTAACTAGACAAGAATTGACGGAGCCAATTATGGAGATATTAGGAAGATTGGTCAAAAAGCTTAAAGAACATAAAAAATAGGAGCTGGAGTAGACCTTACAGCCCTTCAAGCCTGTTCCATCACTCCAGAACATCGTGGCTGATCTTCTGCCTCAAATCCACTTCCGCCCGCTCCCCA